>NC_134102.1:59650980-59699147 GCF_000715075.1 Nicotiana tabacum | reverse complement strand
TTAAAGAATTAGCGTCCTGTTCGGCCGGACGTACTCTTACGTACGAAAATATGGGGTGTAACAAAGTCTACCCGAACAAAAATATAAATCTACTTTATAGGCGGACGCTCGTCACCTCATACGTACGTAGCACCCATTACATGTGGTCGCGCATTTGGCCGCACACACAAGGCAGAAACTCTCAAATATGCGCGGCCGCGCTTCTGGGCGCGCATATGACACATGTCCAGTAAAGAAATGGCCATAACTTTTATACATATCTAAATGATGAACGGTTTGATGCGTTGGAAACTAGACTCAAATGGATTTACTTTGATAGGTAGATGACCTCATAAGTCATTATAGTTTGGTAGAAGCAGGTGTTTGAAATAAGATGTTATGCAAATTGGGACATCCTTTCCACTTAATGTATCCAAGTTGTTCCACACAAGTTCTTGCCATTCACAAAAATCTTTAGTATGTTCCAACACACCTTAAACATATATTATCAATTCAAAATGATGTGGCTCTATCCCATAGGTCTCCTTTAATACTCAAATACGTTATTCCCAAATACCGTTGGCGCACTATAAAATCTTTAATCATTAGGAAATCTTTACAGGGCCTTACATAACCAATCCAAAATGAATCAAAATTTTGCATACAAGATTCAAATGATATATCGAACCTATTCTAACTCCTGTAACAACAATCTGAACCCGATAACATTGAAGTCAACTCCCGGTAAAACTTATGAATATTCTAAACCTTCAAATTTCCAACTTTCGCCAAAAATGCATCAACTCAACCTACAGACCTCCAAATCCAAATTTGAACATACGCCTAAGTCCAAATTCACCATACGAAAATATTGGAATCATCAAAATACCATTTCGGAGTCGTCTACACAAAAGTCAAACTCTGGTCAATTCTTACTGTTTAAGCTTCTAAAACAAGAATCATCCTTCCAAATCACTACGAATCATCCAAAAATCGTACCCGACCACATACGCAAGTCACAATACATAATACAAAGTTACTCGAGACCTTAAGCCACCGAACAGGACGCTAATTCTTAAAACGAACGGTCGGGTAGTTACGTTGAAGGGGTTTTCAATCAAGTATCATAAGGTAAGTGATTTTTACCTATTATGAGTTAAATACATGGATTAGGTGTAGATTTCAACATGAAAATAAGTAGAATTTTGGGGTTTTGTTGTAAAACCAAGAATTTGGTAAAAATGATATTTGACCACGAAATTAGTTATAGAATTGGGTATAAATTATATATTTGGGTTGGTAATGCCAATGGGGCTACATTTATCTTCAAAAATTTTCAGAATCCAGATACATGGGCCCGGGGTTGACTTTTTTGACTTTTTGAGTTGGATTAGAAATTGACTCTAATAGTTAAATCATGAGTTTTTGAGCATATATTGATTGGTTTATACGTCCTTTGACTATTTTCGGGCCCTCAATGTCGATTTGAGGTGATTAGTGAGGTGTGGGAGCCGAGTAGTCTGTTTGGAAGCAAGGTATGTCTCTTGCCTAACCTTGTAAGAGGAAATTATCACCATAGGTATTTTATTTATTATGTGATACATGTTATGGGTGCTACGTACGTATGAGGTGACGAGCGTCCGTCTATAAAGTAGATTTATATTTTTGTTCGGGTAGACTTTGTTACACCCCATATTTTCGTACGTAAGAGTACGTCCGGCCTTTATGATGTTTTTGTACTCTTAGAGGCTTGTAGACATATGTCATATATATGGAGGATTGTATGGATTTGTCGGCTTATGTTTTGAGTGTACAAATGATCATTTCGATCGTATAGTACCGTATGTCACATGTATAAGTTTCTAAATCATGTTGGGTGGTCCTATGTCTAGTATTCCCTTATGTTTTATTCTGGTTATCTCATGACGGGCCATTTGGTCCACTTAGCCATGATGGTATAATAAGAAAGATATGTTACATCGATCCTCGGTTAAGTAAGGCACCGGGTACCCATCGCGGCCTGCGATTTGGGTCGTGACAAAAGCAGTATCAGAGCAGTTCTGTCCTAGGGAGTCTACAAGTAGTGTCTAGTAGAGTCTTGTTTATGGGTGTGTTGTGCATCACACTTATAAGCAGGAGGCTACAGGGCATTTAGGACTATCACTCTCTCTTCTAACTCTAAGATCGTGTGGTAGAGATCAGTTGTAAGAATTCAAGCTGTTAAATTTTATTTTATTCATAATACAACGATAGCTACATCCACAAAGACAGTTAGTTAGAGATTAAATGTGGCTGTGGAAGAGTTAAGTTAGAGAAACTCAATTTTGCTTCGTGCTTATGATGAAAAAATGTAAGGTCTTCATTAGATTTTGTGTGTACTAAGACGCGTAAGCTTCTTGATAAGGATCCCTAAGGCGTGATAATCTATCCACCTATGGTTTAAAAAGCAACAAGAGAATTAGAAGGTAGGTACAAGTTTTAACAAGTAAAAGAAGCAAGGTGAAGAATGGTACGAGGTGCCCAGTTAGTGAAGATTATCATTTTTTACAATTCAGACAGAGAAATATAAGTATTCTTAGTTACTTTCAACAATAATAGAGGTATGTACAATGTGCCACACCCATGGGAGCTAACAGATTAGTTATACCCTATGGGAGCTAACAGATATTGATTAAGAAAAGGATGGGATAAAGATCCAGCTGGGGTTAGAGTAACCCAAAATGGTGGATGGATTGTTATCATTAGCTAATATTTCTGATAGATAGTGCAAAAGTGGCCGCGCATTTGGCCGCGCACACAAGGCAGAAACTCTCAAATATGCGCGGCCGTGCTTCTGGGCGTGCATATGACACATGTCCAGTAAAGAAATGGCCATAACTTTTATACATATCTAAATGATGAACGGTTTGATGCGTTGGAAACTAGACTCAAATGGCTTTAATTTGATAGGTAGATGACCTCATAAGTCATTATAGTTTGGTAGAAGCAGGTGTTTGAAATAAGATGTTATGCAAATTGGGATATTCCACTTAATGTATCAAACTTGTTCCACACAAGTTCTTGCCATTCACAAAACTCCGTAATATGTTCCAACACACCTTAAACATACATTATCAATTCAAAATGATGTGGCTCTATCCCATAGGTATCCTTTAATAGTCAAATACATTATTCCCAAATACTGTTGGCCCACTTTAAAATCTTAAATCATTAGGAAATGTTTACGGGGCCTTACATAACCCATCCGGAATGAATCAAAATTTTGCATACAAGTTTCAAATGACATATCGAACTTATTCCAACTCCTGAAAAAACAATCTAAACTCGATAACATTGAAGTCAACTCACGGTAAAACTTATGAATATTCCAAACCTTCAAATTTCCAACTTTTGCCAAAATGCATCAACCCAACCTACGGACCTCCAAATCCAAATCTGAACATACGACTAAGTCCAAAATCACCATACGAAGGTATTGGAATCATTAAAACACCATTCCGGAGTCGTCTACACAAAAGTGAAACTCTGGTTAATTCTTACCGCTTAAGCTTCTAAAACAAGAATCATCCTTCCAAATCAATCCGAATCATCCCAAAACTGTACCCGACCACACACGCAAGTCATAATACCTAATACGAAGCTACTCTAGACCTTAAGCCACCGAACAGGATGCTAATTCTCAAAACGAACGGTCGGGTAGTTACATTGTGGGAGCCGAGTAGTCTGTTTGGATGCAAGGTAAGTCTCTTGCCTAACCTTGTATGAGGGAATTATCACCATAGGTATTTTATTTGCTATATGATACGTGTTATGGGTTCTACGTACATATGAGGTGACGAGCATCCGTTTTTAAGGTAGATTTATGTTTTTGTTCGGGTTGACTTTGTTACACCCCATGTTTTCGTACGTAACAGTACATCGTAAGTCAATTTATGTAAGTTCAGAAATGAGATTATATTTGAAAGTACATAAAGTATGTTAATAAAGTTACCATGGAGGTTACAAATCTTAAAGATCATGGATAACAAGTACCAAGAGGGGTGGAAGGATTAGAAGTTAAACGAATTGAAGAAAATAAGTTTCATCGAAAGTTGACAAGTTAGGAATATTATGACATGTACTTTGGGGTGAGACTAGGATTCTTAACATGAAAAGGAGGTTATGTTATGAGTTATTTTAGTCGTATGATTATCGTGTGTTACATATTGAAGTCAAGCTAGTTGTGGAACAAAAGTTGGCAAAGGTCATCACAAGTTATATTCATAATGTGCTGAATATTAGGTCAACTGTAGCAGAGCTTTTCTCCTAATATACTTGGAATTAAAAGATGACCAACATATCAAATTGAATATCTATTAGTATAGTTTCTAACGCATTAAACCGTTCGTCGATACAATATAGGATTAGAGAGATATTCGCGTTTTTGCGAGACTGCGCAAGCTGCTCCAAATGGGACCCACTTAGGCAGTGGACGACCCTTGAACATTTTAAAGGGTTCGGACGGCTCATTTTTAGTTATTTTCGACAGAGGACAGTTCCCAAACTCTGTCAACACCTCTCTAACAGTCCTTCATGGTTCCAAGTCGAATCCAAGGTGGTTTTTCCTAGACCTAACCTCAAAATTTAGCCTAAGTGAAGAAAAGAGTCTCTATGGTGTTGTGATGCCATTAAAGGGTGCTTGTAAGCTAAGGGAAACTTTGGTTCGAGTTTGTTCTGATTATTTAAGGTATGCATAACACCCTATTTCTTGGGCTTAAGCTTATCTATGTGTTGGTTAAGTTATTTGGATGAAGAATTACAAGATAGAACTTGAAGTTGTATAAGAAGTTGTTGTCTCTTATTGGATTATTTTGGAGTTGTGTATATGACTTCATATGGCTGGAAATTATGGAAAATAAGTTGGCTATGATATTGTCAGTATGATTATGTTGGTTTACATGTCAATTTTGTTGATGAAATTGGTAACTATAAAAGAAATGTCTATAAAGCACTTGGAAGTTGTCCATAGTGATATTATCTTGTGTTATATTTTGGGTAACTTTGAAATTGAGTACAAGGTTGAAAATCCTTTAAAGGGTATTGGTTATTATACTGGATATAATTCTATATTCAAGAATGAATGATAATGGGGTTGAAGGGTGCGAAAGGGATTCAATCCGAGCTTGCCGCTCGTCGTGATATGTTGATGATTTGTTAATGAAATATCTTTTACCCTATTGTTGATGTTGTTCTTATTGTATTGCTCTGGTTGTTGTTGTTGGTATATGGTATTGGAGGAGGCCCTTGTTACAAGAGAGATGCTGCCCAAATTTACATAAACGAGCTACTAGTTTAAGTTGCAGACTTAGCCTTTACTCAAGACTGATTTTGAATCTCCTTATGCTATGGTAGATTGAGTTGAGTTGTTTGAAGCATTTCTTGGAAGGTATGAAGGACTCAACAAAGTTAAGGTATGTTAAGGCTATCCCTTCTTTCCTTTTGTCATGATCCATATGATACAATGAACCGGCCAAACTCGCAACTTTCACAAGTGACTCTATTCATAGAATAACTAGGGATGCCTATGTGAGATTCCCCAGGTGTCCTATTATTATATCGTCTGTTCATGGGTCTCAGAAAAAACGTAAGTTGATAAAGTTTATTTCATGATATTAACCGAAGGCATATTGATCTTATGACATCCCGAGAGATCTTATTGACTTACTTCTTATGCATTTCATTCATTTATACATGTACATTGACCCATGAACAGATGGCGTTATATAAGCATTTAAGATATGTATATGGGGTATGGGAAAAGGTTATGGCGTTATATACACACCACCACCTGATCAGCTGGTATATGTTGATGATTTCGCTCACAGAGGCCGAGATGATATGATGGGATGCCCTCAGATGCTTGATGACATTATGTACACATATACCTACGCATGATATGACATTTATGCGTATATACATGACATTATAAATGTTTTATGATTCACAAAGCTATTCAAACTTGCAGGTTGAGTTCTTTACTTCATGTTTCTTTCATGTCTTTTATATACTGCTTTTCATGCCTTACATACTCCGTACTTTATTTGTACTGACGTCCCTTTTGCTTCGGGATGCTGCGTTTCATGCCCGCAGGTCCCGATAGACAGGTTGACAGTCCTCCTAGTAGGCTATTAGCTCTGTGGAAGGTGTTGGTGTACTCCACTTGCTCCGAAGTTGCCTATTTGGTCAGTATGATTTGTACATGTATATATTGGTATGGCGGGGCCCTATCCCGGCCTTTATGATGTTTATGTACTCTTAGAGGCTTGTAGACATATGTCATGTATATAGAGGACTGTATGGCTTTGTCTGCTTATATTTTGAGTGTACAAATGATCATTTCAATCGTATAGTACCGTATGTCACATGTATAAGTTTCTATATCATGTTTGGTCGTCCTATGTCTAGTATTCCCTTATGCTTTATTATGGTTATCTCATGAGAGCACTTTTGGGCCACTTACCCATGATGGTATAATAAGAAAGATATGTTACGTCGGTACTCAGTTGAGTAAGGCACCGGATACCCGTCGCGGCCTGCGATTTTGGTCGTGACAAAATTAGTATCAGAGCAGATCTGTCCTAAGGAGTCTACAAGCCGTGTCTAATAGAGTCTTGTTTATGGGTGTTTTGTGAACCACACTTATAAGCAGGAGGCTACAAGGAATTTAGGACTGTCACTCTTTCTTCTTAGTCTAGATCGTGTGGTAGAGATCAGTTGTAAAAATTCAAACTCCTAAATTTTACTTTATTTGTAATACAACGATATCTACATCCACAAAGACAGTTGGTAAGATATTAAATGTGGTTGTGGAAGAGTTGAGTTAGAGAAACTCAATTTTGCTTCGTGCTTATGATTAAAAAATGTAAGGTCATCATTAGATTATGTGTGTACTAAAGCTTCTTGATAAGGAACCCTAAGGCATGAATATCTATCCACCTATGGTTTAAAAAGCAACAAGAGAATCAGAAGGTAGGTACAAGTTTCAACAAGTAAAAGAAGCAAGGTGAAGAAGGGTACGAGGTGCCCAGTTAGTTAAGTTTATCAGTATTTTACAATTCAGGCAGAGAAATATAAGTATTCTGAGTTACCTTCAACAGTAATAGAGGTATGTACAATTGGCCACACCCATGGGAGCTAACAGATTAGTTATACCCTATAGGAGCTAACAGATATTGATTAAGAAAAGGATGGGATAAGGATCCAGCTGGGGTTAGAGTAACCCAAAATGGTGGATGGATTGTTATCATTAGCTAATATTTTCGATAGATAGTGCAAATGTGGTAATAGATCTCCTTGTGAGACACCCAGATGGTGAACTCTAGAATAGTACAGTCAGATATGAATAATAAAATATTCAGAAATTTCAGAAGATAGGTAGTGGAATCCTAGAAGGGATAAATATTTACCTTAGTATGACTCTCGCCCCTACTAAAAAAAATAGAGAGAATATTAGGCATCTCAAAGAGCCAGTGAGATGATGTAAGGGGAGTTAAAAGTGAAAGAACATTTTGTTGAAATTTTCAGAATAAAGTTATAGACAGAAATATTAGTCGGGGAATAAGAAGAGAGTAAATGGGTGAGGTAAATCAAAATATGATAGAATGACAGAGTCTATGGTCAAGTGAAGGGAAAGACGAGAGGATACATGCCTTGAAGTAGTAAAAGGGTATAAGCCATGAAGTCATATCCTCATTTCGAGAAATAAGTTGGTGACTCCAACATAATTACAAAAAGGAAAAGTTAGACCCCGGATTAATAGAAATCAGTATGGGTTGGTGAACAAGATAAACTGAACATGAATTGGGGACTGAATGATTTGATAATAGTCGTCATCGTGAGAATTTCAGAGATCGCGTTTCGGCGATAATAGAATGGACAACAGAAGAATAACCTTTAAAAGACATTCAGGAAGACGCTTCCCTAAAGCGAGCACAGAGAGCAGAGTTATGCTTAAGGGACTAAGTGTGCAAGTTACGCTTGGTGTCACACTCGTGAGTAAGAAATTTCGTTATCCTTGGTACAGAAGGGTTACCGCAAGGCAGGTAAGAGTCAATGAAGATATGAAAAGACGCAAAAGATGAAGAGAGAGGGGAAGATGGTGTGATATGGTATTAAGTAGGAGTTATATGGTTTAGGTAACTACGGAATAGTAAGGGAAGGATGTGGTAAAAAGGCAAAAGGAATGTATTTGCATTTATTTAGATTATACAGATATGTTACGACTCCAGAACATTATGCAAGCATGACACCGAGGAGAGGTAGTAAGGGCTCCCGCCCAGGATATTATTGATAAATAAGTGCGAATGAATACTAGATACATAAGGATCCCATGCGAGAGGTAAGTTAGTAGATATGAGAATGGACCACCGAGTAGTTAGTAGTTGATTCAAGAAGAGTCTAGTTATGACTAGACAAGAGGATACAGATAAATCAACAGATCGTGCAAGATAAACGTAGTGAACCCCAACATAGGGAATTTAGTCTCATAGATATGACATTGTGATACTTGAGAAATATTCAGGTAGTAGTTTGGGTAGTTAAAGGTGTCGTATAGGTGTTACGGAAATAAAAGAGAGTGCCACTTGGAGACATTCAAAATTTCAGTTCAAAAGCAACCATACAAGCACAAGAGCGCAGAGGTAAGTAACTAAGGATAATTATAGGCGAGTAAGAACATCAAAAATACCTTCGAGTATACGATGTAATAAGCTCGCAACTTTACATGAGTCACAGAGTCTCCCCTAAGTACTACAAAGAAAGACTAGTTGAGTAAATAAGGAAGAAGGCTTCAACCTAAGCATAGAGACATAAAGAAGAAATGGTCTTGTAACAACAGTCTCACTACAACATTGTATGCACTACATAACAGAGCGGCATCTATCATGACTAGTGAACGGGAAGTCAAAGGTGATATTTGAGATCATACGAGTTACATGGAATTCCAATATTCGCGGGCACTATGATAAGCCAAGTATCCATGTAGCAAGTGGCAAAATGGCCAAGAAAAGTAATTGATTACATTTAAAGACAACTGAGAATTCACATAAAGAGATCTATGGTTCTAGCAAGTTAAAGGAAGGTTGCGAGTAGTATAAATAGACATGTGTAGGCCGCAAGCTAAAGTATGGTAGAGAGACAATTTTTTTTGTAGATAGGAGTAATGATAAGAAAAGGTGAGTGATAAGGTGATAATAAGGTAAGGCCTAGTAATTAAGACCATCAAAACAAGAGAGTTGATGTTTTTTTGTAAGTTATAGAAAGCTCAGTATAATCTGAATGAACTTGGAGGAGTCTAAGACTAGGTGCATTTAGAAGAGATGGAATGTTTCCCTGGTAGTAGAATAAGGGTGTAATTGTGATAGATAAGAGGATGACGTTTAGGCCTTTGATTGAGTAATGATTTAAAGAAAAGGGATTTCATGAATTGCACGGGATTATAATACCTTCCATAAGATGAATCATGTTGGGATACTACGAAATACAGTTATTGAAGTGTAGTATCGTCCCTAGGTCGATCAGGCAAATTACTTCAAATGTTCCCTGATGCGACGTGAGTCCTAGTGACAATGTATTACGTAATAGGTTTCAAATTATCAATGGTAAATTATGGATCAACATTAAGGTGAATCAACAATGGATGGATAAAAGTTACAAACTATGAGATGAGATTAGGCCGTCATTCTTAAGATGAGCAATAATGAGGAAGCATTAAAGGACTTAGATTTATACATATAGGATAAGCAACGAGAGAGTAACCTAGAGTTGGGTAGCGGACCTCGATAATAATAAATCGAAGTAAGAGTTATGGTATAGTATGACCTACTTAGTTGTAGTAAAGCCATAACCATAGATAACCGAGGCTATGAAACAAAATATGGCAATAGTCGAAAGTTCGACAAAGTACCAAGAGAAGAACTTCAGTACACCTATAGATGCCCAGAGGGACACTTGTCATAGTTCTATATATATTCATAAGGTGAGGCCTAGAGATTGGCTAAAAGCTGGAGGAAAAGTGATAGAAGAGTCGCATCGGCGCAAAAACTAGGACAAAATTGTACAGACTGCATGACAGGATATAGCAACAGTTAGGAGACCGGAAGAATTCTGACCACAGGTTGTGCTGTAAGAAAGTGGCCTAAAGGGAGGAATTCCGTGGCCTTTGGATTTATTCATAGAATAGTTGCCTAGATGGCAAGGACAGTGTTAAAGTATTCGTAAGAGTTATAGGTTATCAGACTGATAAGCGCATCAGTCAACATTCGAGGACGAATGTTCCAAAGGGGGGAATGATGTTACACCCCATGTTTTCGTGCGTGACAGTACGTCTTAAGTCAATTGATGTAAGTTTAGAAATGAGATTATATTTGAAAGTACATAAAGTAAGTTAATCATGTTACCGTGGAGTTTACAAATCTTTAAGATCATGGATAACAAGCACCAAGAGGGTTGGAAGGCTTAGAAGCTAAACGAATCAAAGAAAATAAGTTTCGTCAAAAGTCGACAAGTTAGGAATGTTATGACATGTACTTTGGGGTGAGACTAGGGTTCTTAACATGATATGGAGGTTATTTTATGAGTTATTTTAGTCGTAAGATAGTCGTGTGTTACATTTTTAAGCCAAGCGAGTTGTGGAACAAAAGTTGGCAAAGGTCATCACAAGTTACATTCATAATGTGATGAATATTAGGTCAATTGTAGCAGAGCTTTTCTCCTAATATACTTGGAATCACATGATAAACCACATATAAAATTGGAGATCTACGAGTCTAGTTTCTAATGCATTAAACCATTGGTCGAAACAACATCGGAGTACAGAGATATTTGCGTTTTTGCGAGACTGCGCAAGCAGCTCCCAATGGGACTCACTTAGGCGGTGGATGACCCTTGAAAATTTTAAAGGGTTTGGACGGCTCAGTTTTAGTCAGTTTCGACCAAGGAAAGTTTCCAAACTCTCTCAACACCTTTCTAATAGTCCTCCATGATTCCAAGTCGAATCCAAGGTGGTTTTGACTAGACCTAACCTCAAAATTTTGCCTAAGTGAAGAAAGGAGTCTCTATGGTGTTGTGATGCCATTAAGGGTGCTTGTAAGGTAAGGAAAGCTTTGGTTCGAGTTTGTTCTAATTATTTAAGGTATGTATAACACTCTATTGCTTTGTCTTAAGCTTATCTATGTGTTGGTTAAGTTATTTGGATGAAGAATTACAAGATAGAACTTGAAGTTGTATAAGAAGTTGTTGTCTCTTATTGGACTATTTTGGAGTTGTGTATACGACTTCATATGGCTGGAAATTATGAAAAATAAGTTGTCTATGATATTGTTAGTATGATTATGTTGGTTTACATGTCAATCTTGTTGAGGAAATTGGTAACTAGAAAAGAAATGGCTATAAAGCACTTGGAAGTTGTCCATAATGATATTATCGTGTGTTAGGCTATTTCGGGTAACTTTGAAATTGAGTACAAGGTTGGAAATCCTTTAAAAAGTATTGGTTATTATACTGGACATATTACAACATTCAAGAATGAATGATAATGGGGTTGAAGGGTGCTAAAGGGATTCAATCCGAGCTTGTCGCTCGTCGTGGTATATTGATGACTTGTTAATAAAATATTTTGTACACTATTGTTGATGTTGTTCTTATTGTATTGCTCTGGTTGTTGTTGTTGGTATATAGTATTGGAGGAGGCTCCTGTTACAGGGGAGATGCTGCCCAAATTTACATAAACGAGCTACTAGTTTAAGTTGCGGACTTAGCCTTTACTCAGCACTGATTTTGAATCTCTTTATGCTATGGTAGATTGAGTTGAGTTGTTTGAAGAATTTATTGGAAGGTATCAAGGACTCAACTGAGTTAAGGTATGTTAAGGCTATCCCTTCTTTCCTTTTGGCATGATCTATATGATATAATGAAACGAGCAAACTCGTAACTTTCACAAGTGACTCGATTCTTTGAAGTACTAGGGATGCCTATATTCTTGATTCTCTATGTGTCCTATTATTATATCGCATGTTCATGGATCTCAAAAAATACATAAGTTGATAAAGTTTATTTCACTATATTAACGGAAGGCATATTGACCTTATGACATCTCGAGAGATCTTATTGACTTACTTCTTATGCATTGCATTCATTTATATATGTATATTGAACCATGACTAGATGGTGTTATATACATGTATATTATATGTATATGGGATATGGGGAAAGGTTATGGCATTATATACGCACCACCATCTAATCAAGTAGCATACATTGATGATTTCCCCCATAGAGGCCGAGATGATATGATGGGATTCCCTCAGAGGCTTGATGATGTTATGTACGTATATACCTATGCATGATATGACATTTATACACATATGCTTGAAATTATAAATGTTTCATGATTCACAGAGCTATTCAGACTTACAGGTTGAGTTCTTTACTCCATGTTTCTTTCATATCTTTTATATACTGATTTTCATGCCATTACATACTCAGCACTTTATTTGTACTGACGTCCCTTTTGCATGGGGACATAGCGTTTCATGCCCGCAGGTCCCGATACACAGGTTGACAGTCCTCCTAGTAGGCTATCAGCTCTGCGGAAGGTGTTGGTGCACGCCACTTGCTCCGGAGTTGCCCATTTTGTCAGTATGCTTTGTATATGTATAGATTGGTATGGCGGGGCCCTATCCCGATATTTATGATGTTTATGTACTCTTAGAGGCTTGTAGATATATGTCATGTATATGGATGATTGCATGGCCTTATCGGCCTATGTCAAGTATTCCCTTATGTTTTATTCTGGTTATCTCATGACAGCCCTTCTGGCCCACTTACCCATGATGGTATGATAAGAAAGATATGTTACATTGGTACTCGATTGAGTAAGGCGTCGGGTACCCGTCGCGTCCTGCGGTTTGGGTCGTGACAGACTTATACCTACATCATGTCTTAATTGTGCTACTTAAATTGAACTTGCATGTTGATTACTTGAAATTAAACTGAGGCTTAGTCTAGAATTTATGTTTTGACTGAGCCTCTTTACCTTGAGTTTTGGCGGGATATTTAATTATCAATAACAATTATGATTTCTCTTACATTTCTATATTCATGTTGTGTTTATGTGATCGGTAGTTCGTATCTTCTTGACTAGCACATATGTTCGTGCGGGAAAGTTTCTCCAATTCCTATGGTTCGGGCCATATGTTTCGGCAGTGCCATGAAATAGCATTATGGATCGGGTCATACGACCATGGTAGTATTATGAGATGCTTCTGTGTATCAGTTGTACAACCACGGCAGTGTACAATATTATTATGGATCGAGTTGTATGACATCGGCAGAATTCGTATGTAATATTCAATAGGAGTCAGAGTACACGTGAGCTTTTCTTGACTGGAGATTTGACATTGACTTGATTATCTGTGTACGTTCGAGGTAGCATATGGTAATTGAGGATTTCATGTTATTATTATGTTGAAAATCATATTATTTATGTTTATTTACTTTGTTGTTGCTTGTTGTGTTTCATGTGTGTCTACTTTTATGTACCTTATTTTTAGACCACTAGTAAGTGCCGATGTCAACCCCTCATCATTACTTTTTCGATATTAGACTAAATACTTACTAGGTACGTGTTGATTTACGTACTCATACTATAATTTTGCACTAATTGTGCAGGTACTGAGGCAGGTACTTCAGGGGGTCACTCGGGCGCATAGACGCATTACTCGGAGACTTAGTGATGAGCTGCTTTCCATGCTTCGATCCGCAACACCCGGAGTCTCTTTCCCCTATGTTTATTTTGGTTCTGTCTTATTTCATTCCAGACACTAGTTATAGTGATTTTGAATATTCTACTAGATGCTCATGCACTTGTGACATCGGATTTTGGAAATATCTAGTAGATGTTCATGGTTGTACCTAATATTATCATCATTTCGCTTTATGTTATATTCATATTTTGTGACTTAGTAATATGTTAAGTATGTCTCCATGGTTTCTAAATTTAATTCCACTTACTTAATGTAATTATTGATTTTAAGAATGGATAATTATATTGGTAGTTTACCGTTGGCTTATCTAATGGCAGCGTTGGGCGCCATCACGACCTTAGTGGGAATTGGGTTGTGACAGCTTGGATATAAATCCATCCCTCCTGAGTCAGGTAATTACCAATGTTACTTTGGGCCCTGTGAGCTCATGCACCTAGATTGGTGCTAGATTTGGACACTTGGTTGGTGTCAATTATAAGGATTGTCTTATGAGGTATCGCGAGTGGATCATGAGTATCTCCACGCATCCTAGACTCATGAGTAGCTACTATATGATCGTTGATTGACACATATCATGATTATGAAAAGAATTGAGATAATTAACATTGTATTCTTTCTCTTCATCTAGTAAGCATGTCTAAATTTCTGATTTACTATGCTTCTATGCTTGGACCTGATTGATGATATCATGCCATATTCCATATTCTAATTAAGCTTTCACTCGTTTATTAGACTGTTAGTAGGTGTCAGTGTCGATCGCTCGCACTACTTCTTCAAGGCTAGACTTGATACTTACTAAATACTGTTGTTTTGGATGCATACTATACTTTTGCATATTTTTGTGTAGATTCTGAGGCAGGCACTAGTGGTAGCCATTCGTCTATGTAGGTTCTTATTGGAAACTTCGTGATGAGCTACTCTACTTTATCCGATCAGCAGCACATGGAGTCCCCCTCCCTACCTATCTATCTTTGTCTATTTATTTCCTTTTAAGAAATATGTTTTTGTTTAGTTGATATTGTTTACTCATAATAGATGCTTGAGATATTGTGACACCATGTCCTGGGAGAAATTTTTGAGGCATTTATAGTCGTGATTAGATGTTGGCTTTGGTATGTGCTCATGATATTATTTTAAGACTTATTGTGCCTGTTATTTTTTTCATGGCTCACTTAATATCTTAATAATTGGATTTTTTGATATTTGGTACATCCTATATTTTCGTACATAAAAGTGCGTCGTAAGCAAACTAATGAAGGACTAAAAATGAGATAATCTTTGAAAGTATATAAAGTAAGATAATCATGTTACCTCGGAGGTTACAAATATTGAAGATCATGAACAACAAGTACAAAGAGGGTTGGAAGGTTCAGAAGCTAAAGGAATTGAAGAAAATAATGTTTCGTCGAAAGTCGACAAGTTAAAAATGTTATAATATGTACTTTTGGGGTGAGACTAGGGTGCTTAACATGATAAGGTGGTTATGTTATAAGTTATGTTAGTCATGTGATAGTCGTGTTTTATGTTTTGAAGTCAAGCGAGTTGTGAAATAAATGTCGAGAAAGTCATCACGATTTACGTTCATAAGTTTTACTGAAATATGGGTCATATGTAACTGCGATTTTCTCCCAATATACTTAGAGTTACAAGGAGTTTCACCCATAAAATTGAAGATATATGAGTCTATTTGCTAACGCATTAAACCGTTTGTCAATACGACATCGGAGTAGAGAGATATGTGCATTTCGTGAGACTGCATAAACTGCTAGGTGACAAGTAGGTGTGTCACCTACTTGCTTAAATGAGAGTCCGAAAATGGGCCAGTTCGGGTCATCCAAAGAGACATTTTAAAGGCCTATTTTATTCATATATTACACTGATAATAGGGCATAATACCATACATAAGCTCCTGCAAAAAGCCTCCTAAATATTGCACACAAACCCTAATTGAATTTCTCTCCTTTTCAAATTCTAGTGGGAGGTAAAACCTAGAGTTTGAAGAACCAAGATAGGAGCTGAGTTATCCAACAAATAAGGTAAGTTTAATTCTCTTTTCATCCATTTTTTCTGCTGGAGATGTATGGAAAGTCGTTCTATAATTGTAAGAACTCACGGGACAGTGATCGGAAGTCATGAGTTTGAGTTATTCACTTGTAGCGGACTGTTCTGTGGACTCTTTCGTGTCGCTGTTCTACTGCGTGTTTTGCTAATAATTTATGGAATTTTGGAGGAGAAAGGTTTTGGAGAAACACCACATAAATTCAGGATGGTGGGCTGGTCGTTCGTCGTAACAGTTTTGGGATGTTTGACACTACTACAGTGGTCGTTTTGTGTATGAAGAGATTAGGGTGTGTTGGGCTGTTTTGTAGTATTTTGTGGGGTATATAAGGTTGGAAAATAATGTATATATATATTGATATTGTTGTGTTATTGTGTTGTTGGTGTTATCTTGAATTTGGAGGAAGTAAAGATTATAGGGGAGATGCTGCCCGTTTTAATACAAAATAAGCTTGTCGTTCGTTGTGCGATAGTTGTACCTTTCGTAACATAATGATAGTATTATTATCGTTGTTGTAGATTAAGGTGCGAAGAGGCGAGTTCAACGTGGTGATTGGAAAGATTGTGATAAGGTATGTTAAGGCTAAACCCTTCCTTCATTTTGGCATGATCACATAACAACATGAGTTTGATAACGAGACATAAAGAGAAGTTCGTATTCCTAAACTTATGTACATTATCCTAGTCTCATAACTTATAGTATTCTCCCTTATCGGGACTTTATATTCAGTTAAGTATGGTTTTCATCCAGTCAAGAGAACAGAGGGTCTACTATATATATATATATATATATATATATATATATATATATATATATATATATATAGTATGACAGTATTTTCACAACCATCGAGCTATAATCGATGGGCAAGCCCCTATTGGGCAACCTCTGATCAGATGGTAAGTTATATACCGAGCCTACTGTGGCCGAGCGCCTATGAGAAAGCCCAGAATGGATGAGATACAGAGCCTAGTATGGCCGAGCGCATATGAGCAAGCCTACTACGGCAGAGCAGTTACACGTTCCGAGCCTTATAGGGCCAGAGAACTATTTTACTTACTATATTGAGAGAGTTGACTCAGTATCAGCAGGTAAGTATATCTCCAGATCATCTTTGACTCCCAGTTACTTTCAGTTATTATATTATCAGTTTAGGTTAAGCTTTCAGTTATTCTATTGCCTTACATACTCGGTATATTATTTCGTATTGGCGTCCCATTCCTGGGGACGCTGCATTTCATGCATGCAGGTTCGGATAGACAGCCTGATAGACCTCGTCCGAAGGTATTGTCCGTGATCAGCTTGATTGGTAAGCTCCACGTCCTTCAGAGTTGGCGGGTCTAGGGTTTTGATTACATATTGTGTATATATGTATATATATTATGGGTAGGCCGGGGCCCTGTTTCGACCATAGTACATCCATCAGTAGAGGCTTGTTGACATATCTTGTCAGTTAGTGCAACATGTTGGGCTTGTAGGCTTTGTATGTATATTTTTTGTTGGTTTGTTAGCTGTAGTAGTTATGACAGCCTTGTCAGCCCAACTTTATATTGATGTATAGTCAGAGCTAGTTTTCGTTAAGTTTTATATTTTGTTTTGCAAATTATCTTACAATGTGGCACCATGGACAAAGTATGACATTGTATGTTCAGAGTCCCTCAGTCGCAAGTTGGTACGCTAGGTTTAGTGAGGCACCGGGTGCCGGTTTCACCCCCAGGTTCGGGGCGTGACAAACTTGGTATCAGAGCAGTTCTGTCCTAGGGAGTCTACAAGCCGTGTCTAGTAGGGTCTTGTTTATAGATGTGTTGGGCACCACATTATATAAGCAGGGAACTACAAGGCATTTAGGAGTTGGTTACCCTTTTTTCAAATCTAAATCGTGTTGTAGAACTGAGTTATAGGAAATTGGAGCTAAACTTATGTGTTGGTGTTTGCATACACAGATGACGATGACTAGGAAGACTACGGCTAGTTAGAGAAAAGACACAGCAGTGGGTGAGGGGACCCAGGAAGGTACCCCTAGTAGATGGGGCCCCGTCTGAGGCCCAGGGCGAGACCCCTACTCAGCCATTACCGACTCCTCCACCAGCTGAGGAGATTCCTAGGGATACCGCACATCCAGTTCCCCCTCCACTTCCATCAGATCAGGACTTGAGGAGTGCGGTGCATTTATTGACACAGTTGGTAGCTACCTAGCAACAGGCTAGGGCATCAGCTAGTGCAGGATCTTCTGAGGGGACTAGGAGTTCAAGGATCTGAGAGTTTATTGCTTTGAGTGCCCCAGAGTTCACGGGGAAAGATCAGAGGGAGGACCCGAAGGATTTCATAGATCAGGTTCACAGGATCTTTCGGATTATGCATGCCACAGAGAAAGAGGTAGTTGAGTTAGCAGCTTTTTGACTCCGAGATATAGCTATCCTCTGGTACGAGGGATGAGAGAGGTCCAGGGGACATGCTGCACCTCCAGTTGTTTGGGCGAATTTTTCAGATGCCTTGCTTGAGCAGTACTTACCACGGGAGATGACAGGCTCAAGTCGATCAGTTTCTAGCCCTCAAGCAGGGCAATATGAGTGTTCGAGAGTATAGTCTCTGTTTTGACTCATTGGCTAGATATGCTCCATCCATAGTTGCTACTATATGGGACATTATCCATAGGTTTATAGTAGGGTTGGCCCCAGAGTTGACCGAGGCATGTTCCACTACTCCATTGCAGGATAGTATGGATATCTCCCAGATTCAGGCATTCACCCAGAATATAGAAAGGGGTAGGCGTTGATAGCAGGGTATATAGAGGACTGAGAAAGGGCAGCATAAGAGGATGAGATTTGCCAGGACTCAAGAGCAGTCTCAAGGTAGTTATAGGCCCCAGTACTTCGGACGTCCACCTAGGCCTCCACCGTCTCAATTATAGGGTTACAGGTATGACCTCTATACTCAATCAGGACCAAGTGAGAGCTCACGGGCATCGGGTTTACAACGACAGTGAGGTGCAGGGCATACATGGTTATTTCTGCCGCGGTGTGACATATGTGGTAGAGGACACTGGGGCCAATGCCGAGAAGGTTCTGACGCTTGTTATACATGTGGCCGTCTGGGGCATATGATGCGAGATTGCCCAAATAAAGATTCTGGGGGTATGTCTCAACCAACAAGTTCAATATGAGGATCATCTACGTCCGTGCATCCTTCAGAGAGCGAGTCTCAGTCTTCGGCTAGTAGAGATCGAGGTAGAGGTAGAGGTTTCAGTTACAGTATTTTCACAACCATCGAGCTATAATCGATGGGCAAGCCCCTATTGGGCAACCTCTGATCAGATGGTAAGTTATATACCGAGCCTACTGTGGCCGAGCGCCTATGAGAAAGCCCAGAATGGATGAGATACAGAGCCTAGTATGGCCGAGCGCATATGAGCAAGCCTACTACGGCAGAGCAGTTACACGTTCCGAGCCTTATAGGGCCAGAGAACTATTTTACTTACTATATTGAGAGAGTTGACTC
The DNA here is from genome assembly GCF_000715075.1 of Nicotiana tabacum. Taxonomy (NCBI): domain Eukaryota; kingdom Viridiplantae; phylum Streptophyta; class Magnoliopsida; order Solanales; family Solanaceae; genus Nicotiana; species Nicotiana tabacum. The sequence goes on along the minus strand of NC_134102.1, from coordinate 59,679,809 downwards.
AGTATCAGCAGGTAAGTATATCTCCAGATCATCTTTGACTCCCAGTTACTTTCAGTTATTATATTATCAGTTTAGGTTAAGCTTTCAGTTATTCTATTGCCTTACATACTCGGTATATTATTTCGTATTGGCGTCCCATTCCTGGGGACGCTGCATTTCATGCATGCAGGTTCGGATAGACAGCCTGATAGACCTCGTCCGAAGGTATTGTCCGTGATCAGCTTGATTGGTAAGCTCCACGTCCTTCAGAGTTGGCGGGTCTAGGGTTTTGATTACATATTGTGTATATATGTATATATATTATGGGTAGGCCGGGGCCCTGTTTCGACCATAGTACATCCATCAGTAGAGGCTTGTTGACATATCTTGTCAGTTAGTGCAACATGTTGGGCTTGTAGGCTTTGTATGTATATTTTTTGTTGGTTTGTTAGCTGTAGTAGTTATGACAGCCTTGTCAGCCCAACTTTATATTGATGTATAGTCAGAGCTAGTTTTCGTTAAGTTTTATATTTTGTTTTGCAAATTATCTTACAATGTGGCACCATGGACAAAGTATGACATTGTATGTTCAGAGTCCCTCAGTCGCAAGTTGGTACGCTAGGTTTAGTGAGGCACCGGGTGCCGGTTTCACCCCCAGGTTCGGGGCGTGACAAACTTGGTATCAGAGCAGTTCTGTCCTAGGGAGTCTACAAGCCGTGTCTAGTAGGGTCTTGTTTATAGATGTGTTGGGCACCACATTATATAAGCAGGGAACTACAAGGCATTTAGGAGTTGGTTACCCTTTTTTCAAATCTAAATCGTGTTGTAGAACTGAGTTATAGGAAATTGGAGCTAAACTTATGTGTTGGTGTTTGCATACACAGATGACGATGACTAGGAAGACTACGGCTAGTTAGAGAAAAGACACAGCAGTGGGTGAGGGGACCAGGAAGGTACCCCTAGTAGATGGGGCCCCGTCTGAGGCCCAGGGCGAGACCCCTACTCAGCCATTACCGACTCCTCCACCAGCTGAGGAGATTCCTAGGGATACCGCACATCCAGTTCCCCCTCCACTTCCATCAGATCAGGACTTGAGGAGTGCGGTGCATTTATTGACACAGTTGGTAGCTACCTAGCAACAGGCTAGGGCATCAGCTAGTGCAGGATCTTCTGAGGGGACTAGGAGTTCAAGGATCTGAGAGTTTATTGCTTTGAGTGCCCCAGAGTTCACGGGGAAAGATCAGAGGGAGGACCCGAAGGATTTCATAGATCAGGTTCACAGGATCTTTCGGATTATGCATGCCACAGAGAAAGAGGTAGTTGAGTTAGCAGCTTTTTGACTCCGAGATATAGCTATCCTCTGGTACGAGGGATGAGAGAGGTCCAGGGGACATGCTGCACCTCCAGTTGTTTGGGCGAATTTTTCAGATGCCTTGCTTGAGCAGTACTTACCACGGGAGATGACAGGCTCAAGTCGATCAGTTTCTAGCCCTCAAGCAGGGCAATATGAGTGTTCGAGAGTATAGTCTCTGTTTTGACTCATTGGCTAGATATGCTCCATCCATAGTTGCTACTATATGGGACATTATCCATAGGTTTATAGTAGGGTTGGCCCCAGAGTTGACCGAGGCATGTTCCACTACTCCATTGCAGGATAGTATGGATATCTCCCAGATTCAGGCATTCACCCAGAATATAGAAAGGGGTAGGCGTTGATAGCAGGGTATATAGAGGACTGAGAAAGGGCAGCATAAGAGGATGAGATTTGCCAGGACTCAAGAGCAGTCTCAAGGTAGTTATAGGCCCCAGTACTTCGGACGTCCACCTAGGCCTCCACCGTCTCAATTATAGGGTTACAGGTATGACCTCTATACTCAATCAGGACCAAGTGAGAGCTCACGGGCATCGGGTTTACAACGACAGTGAGGTGCAGGGCATACATGGTTATTTCTGCCGCGGTGTGACATATGTGGTAGAGGACACTGGGGCCAATGCCGAGAAGGTTCTGACGCTTGTTATACATGTGGCCGTCTGGGGCATATGATGCGAGATTGCCCAAATAAAGATTCTGGGGGTATGTCTCAACCAACAAGTTCAATATGAGGATCATCTACGTCCGTGCATCCTTCAGAGAGCGAGTCTCAGTCTTCGGCTAGTAGAGATCGAGGTAGAGGTAGAGGTTTCAGTTCAGGTGGTAATCAAAACCGTATCTATGCTTTAGTGGGTCGACAGGACCAAGAATCTTCACCAGACGTTGTGACAGTTATATTGACCATTTTCTCTCACGATGCTTATGCCTTGATAGATCCAGGATCTACATTATTGTATATTACCCCATTTTTCGCAGGGAAGTTTAGTTTAGTGCCTGAAAGACTAAGTGATCCTTTTGCGGTATCTACACCGGTAGGAGAATCGATTATTGCTAGATGCGTTTACCGAGGTTTTACGGTGACAGTTTGTAATCGTTAGACCTCAGCCGACCTAGTTGAGCTAGAGATGATGGATTTTGATGCTATCATGGGCATGGACTGGTTGGCAGCTAGCTATGCCACAGTTGATTGCCGAGCAAAGGCAGCCAGATTTCATTTTGTGGGTGAGCCAGTCCTTGAATGGGTAGGTAATACAACGACAACCAGAGGTAGGTTTATTTCCTATTTGAAGGCGAGGAAAATGATCGCAAAAGGGTGCATTTATCATATTATACGAGTTAGAGATGCAGATGCTGAGATACCTACACTTCAGTCTATTCCAGTAGTTAGAGAGTACGCAGATGTGTTTCCAGATGAGCTTCAAGGTATTCCTCCAGAGCGAGAGATTGATTTTAGCATTGATTTGCTTTCGGGAACTCAGCCAATATCCATCCCTCCGTATAGAATGGCACCTTCCAAATTGAAGGAGTTGAAGGAGCAGTTAAAAGATTTTCTGGAGAAAGGTTTCATCAGGCCTACTACATCTTGGGGTGCACCAGTACTGTTTGTGTGGAAGAAAGACGGCTCGCTGAGAATGTGTATTGATTATAGGCAACTGAACAAGGTAACTATTAAGAATAAGTATCCACTTCCAAGGATCGATTACTTTTTTGATCAGTTGCAGGGGCTAGATGCTTTTCAAAGATAGATTTAAGGTCGGGGTACCACCAGGTCAGAGTTCGGGAGAAAGATATTCCAAAGACAGCCTTTAGGACCCGATATGGCAACTTCGAGTTCCTTGTCATGTCCTTTGGTTGACAAATGCACCCGCCGTATTTATGGACTTGATGAATGGCCTATTCTGTCCATTTTTAAATATGCTCGTGATAGTATTTATTGATGATATTCTGGTTTATTCATGTTCAGAGGAGGAGCATGCTGACCACCACTGAGCGGTACTCCAAACCCTCTGTGATCGTAAGTTGTATGCTATGTTTTCTAAATATGAGTTCTGGTTGAAGTCTGTTGCATTCTTGGGGCATATTGTATCCGATGAAAGTATAAAGTTAGAGATTCAGAAGATTGAGGCTGTGAAATCTTGGCCTAGACCTACCACTCTAACAGAGGTTCGTAGCTTTCTAGACTTAGCAAAATACTACCGGAAGCACGAGAGGAATTATCCGACCCACGACCTTGAGTTAGCTGCGGTTATCCATGCACTTAAGATATGGTGGAATTATTTATATGGTGTTCATGTTGATGTATTTACAGATCATAAAAGCCTGCAAAATATCTTCAAGCAAAAAGAGTTGAATTTGCGACAGAGGCGTTTAATAGAGTTATTGAAAGACTACGACGTTAACATTCTCTACACTCCAGGGAAAGCTAATGTTGTAGCAGATGCCTTAAGTCGTCGACCTATGGGTAGCTTAGCACATGTAGAGGCTGAGAAAATAGAATTAGCTAGAGAGATTCATCAATTGGCTTGTTTGGGGGTTTGGTTAGTAGATTCTGACGATGGTGGAGTTGTACTCCAAAACACTGCAAAATTATCTCTCATAGTTGAAGTCAAGGAAAGGCACTATGAGGACCCAGATTTGGTCGAGTTGAGAGAGCGAGCTCCGCAGCAGAAGAAGCCTTTGTTAGATCTCAAGGAAGATGGGGGTTTTAGATGCAGGGGTCGTTTGTGTGTCCCAGATGTAGTAGGGCTATGAGACAAGATTATGTCAGAGGCACATCATTTGTAGTACTCCATTCATCCTGGGTCAACGAACATGTATCATGACATTAAGGATGTGTATTGGTGGAACGATATGAAGAAGAACATTGCTGCGTTTGTCGCCCTGTGTCCTAGTTGCCAGCAGGTGAAGGTAGAGCACCAGAAGCTCGGAGGGCTAATGCAGACTATAGAGATCCTGACGTGGAAATGGGAGGCGATAAACATGGACTTTGTCACGACTTTGCCTCGTTCTCATCGTAAGTTCAATTCTATATGGGTGATAGTCAATAGGCTAACAAAATCAGCCCATTTCCTACCTGTCAGATCTATATATACAACCAAAGATTATGCGAAATTATATATTAAGGAGATAGTACGGCTAAACGGAGTACTAGTATCTATTATATCAGATCGTAGGGCCCAGTTTACAGCACATTTCTGGAGGTCATTTCAGAAAGGTCTAGGGACTCAGGTAAATCTCAGCACAACTTTTCATCCACAGACTGATGGACAAGCTGAGCGCACAATTCAGACGCTCGAGGATATGTTACGAGCATATATGTTGGATTTTAAAGGAAGTTGGGATGAATATCTACCTCTTTACGAGTTTGTATATAATAACAGTTACCACTCCAGTATCCAGATGGCTCCGTACGAGGCTTTGTATGGGCATAAGTGCAGATCTCCTATAGCATGGCTTGATGTTGGAAAATCTGGGTTACATGGGCCAGACCTGGTTCAGCAGGCCGTAGAGAAAGTAAAGCTTATCCAGGAGTGACTGTTGATAACTCAGAGTCGTCAGAAGTCATATTCTGACGTACGATGATGAGACTTAGAGTTCGGGGTTGATGACTGGGTATTCTTAAAGGTGTCACATATGATGGGCGTGATGAGGTTTGGCAAGAAAGGTAAGCTTAGCCCACGGTATATTGGGCCTTAGAGGACTATTCGAATAGTGGGCCGAGTAGCTTATGAGTTATAATTGCCCTCAGAATTGGAGTCTGTCCATCCAGCTTTTCACATATCTATGCTACGGAAGTGCATTGGCGATCCTACCCGAGTGGTACACACTAATTATGTATAGATTACGGATGACTTATCGTACGAGGAAGTTCCAGTTGCCATCTTAGACCGACAAATATGGAAACTACAAAATAAGGAGGTTGCCTCCGTGAAAGTTTTATGGAGAAGCAAGAACGTTGAAGAGATGACGTGGGAAGTGGATGATGAAATGAAGTCTAAATATCCCTACCTATTTCAAACTGAAGATATGGCTCGAGAAGGGATACTTCAGCACAGCTCTATTCAGACCAGTAGGTCATCAAGTAAGCTCTTAGTTTTGACTTTCAGTATTTATAATTGACAACTGTGTGAGGCCAAGTGTTGCTATTTATAGACATTGGCCATGTGTGGCATGTATAGTATGTTTTCTAGCTGCGTGCAGGTTGGTTTTAGTCTAGATTACGGAGGAGACTCTGGTAAAAAATTTTCCAAGTCTCTAAGAGTAAACATTCGACGACGAATGTTCCCAAGGGGGGAATGATGTTACACCCTATATTTTCGTACGTAAAAGTGCGTCGTAAGCAAACTAATGAAGGACCAAAAATGAGATCATCTTTGAAAGTATATATAGTAAGTTAATCATGTTACCTCGGAGGTTACAAATATTGAAGATCATGAACAACAAGTACAGAGAGGGTTGGAAGGTTCAGAAGCTAAAGTAATTGAAGAAAAAAATATTTCGTCGAAAGTCGACAAGTTGGGAACGTTATATCATGTACTTTTGGGGTGACACTAGGGTGCTTAACATGATAAGGAGGTTATGTTATGAGTTATGTGTTACATCCCGCATTTCGTACGTTAAAGTTTCGTCGTAAGCTAATCGACATAAGTTCGGGAATGAGATTATTTTTGAAATTATAAGTATTTATGTTATTTGTAACAAGTGATAAGTGAGTGCCGTGAAGGTTAGAGGGTAAACGAATCAAAGAAAATGAGTTTCATTGAAGGTTTTCATTTTGGGATAAAATACGGTCCGAGCTATAATACCCGGTATTTATGGACTAGTGTCATACAAGGTACCACATGACCATGATAGTAAGGTGTATAAAGTATGTTAAAAGTGAGTAGTATTTTAAGTAATTTGAGATAATTCATAATTATATGGGTAAGTGGTTAATTAATGGTTTAGTGGGAGATTAACAAGGTGATTCCCAACGTGGCAGCAAGTAAAATATGGATCAAAAACCAAACAATGGCTCTTGATCTATGTAACTATGTGGATTATTTAGGGGATTTTGTGGCTAAGTCATCACATAAGTGGGCCCCACACCCACTAGGATTAAAGACCTCTCTAATTCACAAAATGAAGATGCTTATATCTACAATGTAATGGAGGAAAGTTTCAGCAAATTCATACGAGATTATATTACACAATAGCAACGGGATTTGCAATTCTAAGGGAGCCCGTATAACCTTTATCAAGAATATCATACGAAATTTTTCCTACTTCGATCTTGCCGTCACGTGTTTTATTGTGATTGCCGTGTATTAGAGGAATTGTCAAGAGAATCAGCTCAGGTATGTTAAGGCTATCCCTTCTTTCCTTTTGGCATGATTCATATGATACAAACGAAACAAGTAAACGCACAACTTTCATAAATGCCTCTATTCATAGAAGCACTAGGGGTGCCTATTTTCTTGATTTCCCATGTGTCTGATTATATCATTAGTTCATGGGTCTTAGAAAGAATACGTAGTTGATAAAGTTTATCCGAAGACATATTGATCTTATGACATTCCGAGAAATCTTATTAACTCACTTCTTATGCATTTCATTCATTTATACATGTACATTGACCCATGACCAGATGGTGTTATATACGCGTATATTATATGTATATGGGATATGGGAAAAGGTTACGGTGTTATATACGCATCACCACCTGATCAGTTGGTATATGTTGATGATTTCGCCCACAGAGACCGAGATGATATGACGTGATGCCCTTGGAGACTTGATGATGTTATGTACACATATACCTATGCATGAAATGACATTTATACGCGCATGCATGAACTTATAAATATTTCAGGATTCACAAAGTTATTTAGACTTACAGGTGGATTCCTTTACTCCATGTTTCTTTTATGTCTTTTACGTACTGATTTTCATGCCTTACATACTCGATACATTATTCGTACTGATGTCCCTTTTGCCTGGGGACGCTGCGTTTCATGCCCGCGGGTGCAGGTAGACAGGCTGACGGTCCACCTTTTTAGGATCCTTGATTAGTGAGAGTTGGTGTGCTCCACTTAATCCGGAGCTGTTATTAGTTTTGGTACACTATTTTTGTATGTAGATATGGGTACGACGGGGCCCAGTCCCGACCTTTATACAGTTGTACACTCTATTAGAGGTCTGTAGACAGTCATGTATAGTTGGATAGTATGCAGCCTTGTCGGCTCGCCCTACCATATTGTGTGTGTGTGTATATATATATATATATATATATATATATATATATATATATATATATATATATATATATATATATATATATCTTTTGGACATGTTTCCCTCACATATGTTATTCACGTAATTCAACGGTTTATTGACAGATGTTATTCATGACCTACCCTTAATTCATGTTTATATCTTAGACGCATGCTTAGGGGTGTTCGACAGGTAGGACTCGGGCACTCGTAATGGCCCATCGGCTTGGGTCGTGACATTAAGTTAGTCGTATGATAGTCGTGTGTTATGTTTTGAAGTCAAGCGAGTTGTGAAACAAAAGTCGATGAAAGTCATCACGAGTTACGTTCATAAGTTTTACTAAAATTTGGGTCATATGTAACAGCAATTGTATCCCAATATACTTAGAGTTATAGGGTGTGTCACCTACTTGCTTAAATGAGAGTCCAAAAAGGGGACAGTTAGGGTCGTCCAAAGAGACCTTTTAAAGGCCTATTTCATTCATATATTACACTGATAATAGGGCATAATAACCAAACATAAGCTCCTGCAAAAATCCTCCCAAATATTGCACACAAACCCTAATTGATTTTCTCTCCTTTTCAAGTTCAAGTTGGAGGTAAAACCTAGAGTTTGAAGAACCAAGATAGAAGATGAGTTATTCAACAAATAAGGTAAGTTTAATGCTCTCTTTCATCCATTTTTCTACTGGAGATGTATGGAAAGTCGTTTTATAATTGTAGGAACTCACGGGACGATGATCGGAAGCCGTGAGTTCAAGTTATTCACTTGTAGCGGACTGCTTTGTGTACTGTTTCGTGTTGCTGTTGGACTGCATGTTTTGCTACTATTTTATGGAGTTTTGGAGGAGAAAGGTTGTGGATAAACACCTCATAAATTCAGGGTGGTGGGCTGGTCATTCGTCGTAACATTTTTTGGATGTTTGACACTACTACGGTGGTCGTTTTGTGTATGAATAGATTGGGGTGTGTTGGGCTATTTTGTAGTATTTTGTGGTGTATATAAGGTTGGAAAATAATATATATATGTTGATATTGTTGTGTTCTTATGTTGTTGGTGTTATCTTGAATTTGGAAGAAGTAAGGATTATAGGGGAGATGTTGCCCGATTTAATACAAAATAAGTTTGTCGTTCATTGTGTGATAGCTCTACCTTTCATAATGGCCGCAGAGTGAGGCAGGAGAGGGGAAACTTTGGATGCCATTCTGCAGTCGACTATGCGACCGCATAACTGTTCTGCGGTTCATTATGCGACCGCAGAAGGCAGATTTTTGGCTAGCTTTGGACACCAATTATGCGGCCGATATGCAGTCCGCATATCGATTATGCGATCGCATATGCAATCGCAGACCTTGTTCCGGAGCTTCATTTTTGGATTTTTAAAACACGATCCTGCTTCGTTAAATACACGCTTTGGGCCATTTTTGAGCTAAAATCTGATATTTTAGAGTGAGAAATAGTGCCCTAGAGTGAGAAGGTGTTCCTCAATAATTGTTCTTCAATTCATGCTCAAATTTTGGAAGATTAAAAAGGAAAACTCACCATGTCTTCATCCTAGAGGTAAGATTCTACACCCTAACCCTCAATTTCGAATTTTGTCTAGAAATGGGTAATTAGCAAGATAATGTTTGGGTATGAGAGTTGTTTATTTTACATGCATGTGTTATCAAAAGATGTAGGAAGATTGTTTAGCTAAAAATAGTAAAGATTGGGTTGTGGGATGACGGAATCCTCCATAAAAGGACCTTGAAATCTTAATGCACACCTAGTGTTTGATAAAATGCTCATATGAGCTAGAACCATGAGCATCTTCCTAATTTTGGTTCAATTTGTTATATTACTAAAATAGATTGAAGTTGCTAAGAATTCTGTAACATTTTAGAGTTTAAGGAAGCTCCATTGAGGTATGTTGGCCAAACTCTTCTTTAAGAATTGGAACCCCAATATCCTTGTAAGTTCCAAGATATTTATTACAAGTTGAGTATTCCGAATAAGTTTTGTGACAAAGACATATGTTTAATTTGCGTTTCAAATGCTCCCATGATATTGTATTATAAATTGAGGATGTGTTCCACACTATGGATTGTGCATCTACGTATTATGATTCCAAGTCGTGATTTATGTGAAAAACTATTATGCCAAATTATGTAGAGAATGTGATTGGGGTTACACCTCCACCCACATATATTGGGGTGAGGCGGCAAGGCCGCTTTGTATATGATTTTGGTATTGTTGTTGCATATATATATATATATTGGGGTGAGGAGGCAGGGCCGCTTTGTGTAGGTATTGGTATCGTTGATGTATTTTCACCCGCACATATATTGGGGTGAGGCGGCGGGGCTGCTTTGTATGAAAATAGGTATTGTGTTAACACCTCCACCCGCAAACATTGGGGTGAGGCAGCAAGGACGCTTTAGTAGAGTTTTGGTATTGTATTTACACCTCCACCCACATAAATTGGGGAGAGGCGGCGGGGCCGTTTTGTGTGGGAATGGTTACACAGGATCGCATCCTAAATTCTATAAATGTTAATGACAGCTCTTGATAAGCTTGCTTTGGTTTAAACGGTTAACTATGTTATTCTATTGTCGCCCTGGTTTATCATATTTATATTGTATTTTTGAATTCTTTAATTAGTGTTTGATTTTCATACTAGTACTATTCGACATGTACTAACATCCCTTTTTATCGGGGGCGCTGCATCTTTAATGGATGCAGGTGATTCCATAGCGGAGGAGTTTTACCAGTGATAGCGGTGCTCATTCTTCCCAGCTGACTTGGTGAGCCCCATCTCATTCCGGGGTTGTGCATCTTTTATTTCGTATGTGTTATCGTATTTTGAGGTATAGCCGGAGCCTTTTTGCCGGTACTATAATCAATGGGCAGGCCCCTATTGGGAAACCTCTGATCAGATGGTAAGTTATAGACTGAGCCTACTGTGGCCGAGCGCCTATGAGCGAGCCTACTACGGCAGAGCAGTTACACATTCCGAGCCTTATAGGGCCGAACAACTATTTTACTTACTATATTGAGAGAGTTGAGTCAGTATCAGCAGGTAAGTATATCTCTAGATCATCTTTGACTCCCAGTTACATTCAATTATTATATTATCAGTTTAGTTTCAGCTATCAGTTATTCTATTGCCTTACATACTCGGTACTTTATTTCGTACTGACGTCCCATTCCTGGGGACGCTGCATTTCATGCATGTAGGTTCGGATAGACAATCTGGTAGACCTCCTCCGCAGGTGCTATCCGTGATCAGCTTGATTGGTAAGCTCCACATCCTTCGGAGTTGGCGGGTCTAGGGTTTTGATTACATATTGTGTATATATGTATATATATTATGGGTAGGTTGGGGCCCTGTTTCGACCACAGTACATTCATCAGTAGAGGCTTGTTGACATATCCTGTCAGTTAGTACAGCATGTTGGGCTTGTAGGCTTTGTATGTATATTTTGTTGGTTTGTCAGCTTTAGTAGTTATGACAGCCTTGTCAGCCCAAATTTATATTGATGTATAGTCAGAGCTAGTTTCCGTTCAGTTTTATATTTTATTTCGCACATTGTCTTACAATGTAGCACCATGGTCAAAGTATGACATTGTATGTTCAGAGTCCCTCTGTCGCAAGTTGATATGCTAGGTTATGTAAGGCACCAGTTGTCGGTCTCGCCCCCAGGTTCGGGGCGTGACATTATTATTGTTGACTGTCAGCTTGCCTAGCAAGCAGCTTTGGCACCATCACAACCATTGGTGAGATTTTGGGTCGTGACGAAAACATCCTTGCTCAAGTGAGTAAAAACCGCGACCTACCTGTGTAGGACTTGCCTTCAACTTCACTAGTTTCAAAGAATGATTTTAGGTTACAACTCAATAACCCAGGAGACTAATAGCCTATTTGGCCAAACTTCTCCAATTCCAGAAACACTTTTTTTTTTCAAAAAAATTTAAAAAAGTACTTTTTTCAAAGTTGAAGTGTTTGGCGAAACTTTTTAAAGGAAAAAATTGCTTTTGAGGATAAGCAGAAGCAATTTTGGAGAAGCAAAAAAAAAGTAGCTTCTCTCCAAAATTATTTTTTTTAAAAGCACTTTTGAGAAAAATACACTTAGAAGCAATTTTTAAAACCTTGGTCAAACACTAATTGTTGTTCAGAAGTACTTTCAAATTAATTAGCCAAATACAAACTGCTTCTCACCAAAAGTACTTTTGAGAAAAACGCTTTTGAGAAAAAATATTTCTCAAAACAAGTTGATTTTTGCAGCTTGGCCAAACAGGCTATAACTCCAGTACCATTCCCATACAATCAACTCAATTGTAGCTATCCCTTTCCAAACTAACTCTAATCTAGAAAGCTAGACAAAAATTCAAATTATATGACAACCTATGATTACACTTCTTCAAAAGCAAATAGGTTAAAGTTCAAGAATAATTGACTTAAACTAAAGAAATAAAGATCTTCATTTTCTGGAGCAAGTTCTTTAGTTAGGTAACTTGAATCTCTGAAAGCATCTTCTTGGTTTAAGTTGCTATTTGCCTTCAACAATTTCTATGTTTGTATGAAATAGTGGTGGTCTTTAAATAGCAACTATATGATGCTTTATATACGAGTTAGGTTGACCGAAATTCTTTTTCAACTTTAGCTCCAAAACTTAAAGTAATTTGGTCACCTCCTTAAGGAAAGAATATCCTAAAAGGATTCTATTTAGATTTTCTTAACGGACTCATTCACGTGTTTTCCTTCCCATGAAAGTTTTTCCGTAATTAATCTTTCCATTTGGAACGAAAATTCCTTCAGCTAATATTTTCCTTTTAAACCACGAACACAGCCTTTGTGTGATTAGCCGCCAAAATTGTTTTTCAATCTAACTTGAAATATGAGAGGTCCTTCAGCTTCATATTAATAGTGTTCAAGCAACCTGGTTCTATTGTGAATGTTTGTAAATCATCAAAACTAGTTTAGCTCTTCTCAGCAACAACCTCTATGTATAGCATTCCATGGGTCACAAATTAGTTTCTTTTCATTAGTTGTGGTCCCCCTTTGAACTATATTAGAACCCGTGCTATCTTATGTCGGCGTTTTGCACGGCCAAGAGAAACGATATAGTGTGGTCTGGGCTCTTGGCCAAGCCACACCCTCGTACCATCCAAAGTAAGATTTGTTTACATTCTTATGTTGAATACCATTATTTAACTCAATTGTTAACATCAAAGATCTTGGAATCTAACGATTTCAACAAATCTCTTGAAGAACAAAAGAGGAATTTCTCCAACAATGTAATTTCAACCCTTGTTAATGATTAGCATGGCTTGTTCAAGAATATATATATGGTGGGAAATGATATTTATTACAAGTTATATAGGTTGGAAGATTGATTGATAAACCCTAGTTTGTACATGAATAGTGATTGCTTAGAAATTTGGGGGAGACAATGAATAATATTCTTAGGAATTAAATCGTTAAATTCAATGACCCTAATGAACCTATTAAATCGTTTGTTAGATAAAATAGAGGTGAATAACTAAGTTATCACTCTAATTGAATATTTTGGGTTATTGGATGAATATAAGCTTAAGCGAAAATACAAGAATGATGTAATTGAAGTTACTATGAGTTGGTCTTGATGAGAAACTAAGGTATCTTGTGCCTAACTCTCTTATGAGATTTTCAATAAATTGCATGCTTCCAATGAAGTGTTTTAAATAAGGTTTCTTGCATGTGGCGGCGAGTGTGCATGAATCGCTCCATGTTTTAAGAATTGAAAGTCGTTTATGCTTTAAATGCTAAGTGTTGAAATTCATGAACAAAAAAGAAATTATGCTCTTAAAAGAACTTCAAATAATGTTTATGACACGTTGTGATATCTAAATAATGTTTATAGCTCGCTTGACTGTAAATGGTCTGCATTATAATATTTCTTTTGAATTTGATTTAATGTTGAAAGTATATGATGGTCAACATCAGATAAAGTTATATATTTTCAGTTCTTGCCGTGCTATTTAATCGGTGTGTAGCCCATCTACCGGGAAAGGTAGATAGTTATTCTCTACGGTCCACAATAAGTAATTTTTTGACCTTCTTTTTGTGGTCCAAAATCAGTGATTTTTTCAGATTTCAAGAATGAATTGATCATTGTTTTCTTACATTGTTCTTGGAGTAAATAATGTTGGAGTATGTGTTAGGGGTGTTTATGTGAAGAGATAGTAAATGTTAATATGGTCAATTTTATTGCTAATTAATATTAAAAGGTAGATTTCTTAATCTGTGTGAAAACATCCAAAAAATCACTTATTATGGACCGGAGGGAGTATATATTTTTAATGACCAGATACCGGGAATGTGGGTAGTTGTGTATTTTCAGTTCCTTTCATACTATTTAATCGATGAATGGCCCAGCTTACCGGGAAGGTTGGTAGTTATATGTTTTCAGTTCCGACCGGACTATTTATTTTGGTAGATGGCTAGCTACCAGATAGATTGATAGTTATATATTGTCAGTTCCTGCCGTACTTACTTACTTAGTAGATGGCCTTACTTAGTTAATGGATGGCCCAATTACGAGGAAGGATAGTTATATATATTTTTAGTTGATTAAAAAGTTTTTGTAAATGAAATTCAAAGTGTTTTTAATGAAAATCTTACAGGTACATGTGTTATATTATGTTTCATACCTATGGGGGAAATTTAAATTGAATAAAGTAATTTTGATCTCCTATGACATGCTTATGCATTGTTTTTCATAAGTCTTGTCTCACCCTGTGATGTAGGTAGGTTGTGATATATACCGGTACCCGTTGAATTGTATTAAGGCTCTCTTTCCTGTGACTTTTCTATCACATATAGGTGTAGAGGCTAGCGGTTTTCTGTGATTTTTCTATCACATATATAGGTGTAGAGGCTAGCGATTGTGGGAGATAGTACTTCTACTTTCTTCTATTCATTTGGTGAGCTTTACCATTTGTTAGGTAACGACTAACTAAAAATTTTAAGTTCCGTTTACTTGTTCATTTTATTTATAGAGGTATAGTAGACATATTCAGTGGTTTTTATTTGGGGCATAAGCATCTTCTTGATACATCATATGAAACGACATATGTACATTTCTATTTTTTATGAGTTCTTGAAAAGGACAAAGTATTTAATTCAAAAATAAACTAAGTTGTATTTGATTAAAGAATCATATGCATTGGCATTAAATAGAAGTTGATATATGTATAGAGGTGGTTCACTTGGTGCAAGTTAATAGCATCGAGTGCCGATCACGTATTAACCTATTTTAGAGCGTGACAATCTTGATATAGGGAGTATGAATCCGTATCAATATAGAGTACCATTTATGTTTATGAGGGCCCATACTTATAAACGATAGGCTACAACAACATTTACAAAACTTCCCATTCCTTCCTCTCTAGATTATGCGGTTGATCTTGAGTTATGAAATGAATTTCAAATATTTAATGAATTAGCGATATGACAAAAAAGTAAGCATAAGTCTTAAGGTCAAACAGATGACATCAACTACTTAAGAATTAGCCAATGAGTTGTCTGTTTCCCAAGAATGAGGTTAGGGGTAAGAAGAAGTAGATGTGGCATGAGATGAGACTGCATTAGATTGGAGCTAATTGTCGAACAATAACGGCTTGAAGAAAATGAAGTGATGATATCGTTAGGTGTTATTAGAATATGTAGTATCAGTACTCAAGAAGAGACGTACTCAAAGATGTGAATAAAGATAAGTTCAAGGTATAAAAACCATGAACGTCAGGACGTGTTAGCGTACTTTAACAAAATTAGTTATGTAAAAATAAAAAGGACAACTACTAAAATAATTTTTCAAAGGATCATGTACAATTTGCAGTCAAGAGCGTGTCAAGAGTGTTATAGTGACACGTACGAGATAAAAGAATATGACGTGCATTGTATCTCAAAGGTTTTCTAAATGACCAAGTAGCCCACAACGGGTATAGATATACATGTGAATGGTTCATTTTGAGGTTTTAAATACCCGTTTGGATTCGGGTTTAGAAACTAATCACATATTTGAACTCGTAGGTTTATGGGTGAACAAGATATATCTCTAGACTCGGGTTTTGACCATGTGGGCCTTGGTTGACTGTTTGTTAAAGATTGACGCTTTTTTATTTGAGATTGCTTACTAAAGTAATATTCGACCTTATGGAGTATTATTTGGATACATTTGGAGTGTTTGGAGGTTCCGGATAGAGGAAAAGCGGTTGTGGAAGTTGAAGCGGTCCGAAAAAGAGGTAAGTCTCTTGGCTACCCTTGTTAAGGGAGAATTCATCTAAAATGAACTTGATTGCTATGTGTTACTTGAGTTGGGGGTAGTGTATATGTAAGGCGACGAGCGTATATATACGGACCAAGGAATATACCATGTTTGGCGTACTTTTAGGCTTTTTTATGCCTTGTTTGATTATGCATTCTTCTCTATACATGCTCTATTGTATGATATGACTACGTGAAATTTCTTATTTATGCGAAAGATCATATCTAGGCTTACGATTCCTTATTTGGACATGATGAATCGTTCTTGATATGATAAGCTATTGATTTACCCGTAGCTATGCATTACTCTCATGAGCAGATACATTTGCATGTTTATTTTTTATGTCCTTGTACATCATACGTATATTATCTCACGCCCATTTGCATACATCTCTGCATATTGATATAGTTATATGAGCAGAGTTATGGCGTGATGGTACATTCCGCGCGGATTAATGTGATTATGGTATTGTGAGATATTTTGGCACATTAACACATATGAACGGATTGATAACTTATTATGAGCATTCGTGCTATATTGTTATTGGCGCTTGGATATAAATTTGTCCCTTCGGAGTCAAGTGATTACCCATATTACGTTGGCCCCTACAAGTGCAGACACATAGAGTTGTGCTTAGTGAGGGCAATTTATGCCATGCACCCTATAGTGATGAGTGTGTGTGATTATGAAGGGCACTTGTGCGAGGAACACGGGGTGTGTTGAGTGACTTTGTGCTGGTACATATTTTGTGGAAAGTTTGAGTTTTGAGCATGCATATAGATTGTGCACTCATGTAGGAGCATTCATTTACCTGCTATTTCATGCATATCATTTACTTTATGTGCACTCGGTGTAAGGATTGTGCTGTGATTATTGTCTCGAGGAGCATGCTTATTATCTTCTTTGGTTATGATTCATATTATTAGTATTCATTGTTTCGGAGTTGTTCCTTCTCTATATTTACACTTGTTGATTATCTAATTATATAAGTATATGTTAGTCAAACTCTCGTCACTACTTTTTCGAGGTTAAACTTGTTACTTATTGAGTATATTGTGTCGGTTATACTTATACTTCTACACTTCTTGTGCAGATTCAAGTATTTACCCTAGTGGAGTTCAGGGAGGTGTTTAGCAGTTGATATTAGAGACTCAATGTAGTGTTATATATCCGTTCTCAGGACCTTGGAGTTGCCTTCCTCTCTTTGTAATTACTACTCAGTTCATTCAAACAGTATTGTGAATTTATTCCAAGCCTTTGTATTTTGCTATCTTGGAAGCTCGTCTACTCAATATCACCCGATTCGGGGATGTTGTGTTGTTTTATACTTGGTTATCAAACTTAGTCTTATCTATGATATTACTAAGCTTATTTAGATTTATCATATCTATGCTAGTAGCTTTATTTAATCTTTGAGATTGTTGGTTCGCCTAGTCGGCGTTGTAGGTGTCATCACGGTCATTGGTGGATTTTGGATCGTGATAGCTTGGTAGCAGAGCCTAGGTTGCATAAGTCTCACGAGTTATGAGCAAGTTTACTAGAGTCTTGTGGATAGGTATACAATCATCTATACTTATCTTCGAAAGGATATATGACAATTAGGAAAGCTCACTATCTTTCTTTCTCTATTGTGTGACTTTGTTTCATCCTAAAGTTTGAACCTTTAGTCTTGTATTTCCTCACAAATGGTGAGAACACGTGCGTGTCACGCTCCAACCTCGGGGAGCGCGACCGGAGTTCAACCGAGTGAACCCGGTCGAGCAAGCCTAGTAAACTTTTTCTACCCGACTCATTCATGATCCAAAAAGAGAATGCGTCACCATTTGTAAAACAGGGGAGAGATCAGTTATATAAATATATAAACATTGCTAGTTCATTTTTTATTATATGTATTATGCCATAGTTAAGTTTCCAAAATACAACTCGATCCAACGACTGCCCCAACATACATACATGACCCACAAAAATGTCTACGGAGCCTCTAAGGATACAAAAGAGCAATACGACAATGCTGGCAACAAGGCCCCGGCTATACCTTAAAATGTGAAAACTTATACAAAGAAGGACTACATGACCCCTGGGAGAAATGGGGCTCACCAAAACTACTGTGAGGAGAGAAAGAGAGCACCACTATCTGCGATCGGCACTATCTGCGATGGAACCACCTACATCCATTCAAAGATGTAGCGTCCCCGGCAAAAGGGACGTTAGTACTGTCGAATAGTACTAGTATGTAAGGCAAACACTGGCAAACACTAATCTTAGTAGAATAAACAGTGAAACAAAGAGAAGGCAATCATAATAATCAATAAGTACTTCATAGAAATACAAAGAAAACACCAAGTAAGGATCATATGGTTTCCAAGAGGAATTATGCGACCGATATGCGGTCCGTATATCAATTATGCGGTCGCACAATCGACCGCAAAACTGACCTCAAATTGGCCAAACTTACTGCTTCACTCTGCGGCCATTATGCGGTCCGCAGAGTGATTATGCGGCAGCATAATGAGCAGCAGAAATGCGTTTTTCTACGAAATATCTTCCTCTCAGTCCGTAGGGTACTGTTCAATCCAATGCAGGAATCTAACTTGGCATCACGAAACCCCGAGTTTTTGGTTAAAAGTTTTTACGGGTGCTTACAGTGCGTCGACCATAGCTGAGTAGGAGCCAGAGCCCAAGTTGTTGTACTAGAGGTAGAGGCCGGGGCAGAGGCAAGGTTAGAGCCTAGACCAGGGCATGTGCATCAACACCTACACCCACACATGCTCGTGCTAGAGTATTTTCTGAGGAGCCACCTGTAGCTTCAGAGGTGGACTATGTTCAAGATTATGTTGTTCCACTAGGACCAGCTCAGGTTCCCGAGGGTTTTATTACAACCCAAGTGCTTCAAGACCCTTTGGTTTGTATAGTTGGCTTCTTTGAGAGCATGGACCAGGCGGTTGTGCTTCCCATGGCACCAGCTACTTCTCAAGCTTAGGGAGAAGCTCATACTCCATCCACACATAATCCAGATTATATGGTTCATAGAATTCATATTCCAGGAGTTATACCAGTTGGTGTAGCTCAGCCTATCATTGTAGCATGGTGAGAGGTCAGGTTTATTTTGTCTGCTGAGGATTAGAAAAGGAAGGATATGTTCTAGAAATTGCATCCCCCACACTTTGAGGGTGGTTCTTCAGAGGATGTCGGGATTTATTGGATAGATATCATTAGATATTGCACTTGGGCTTGGTGGAGTCCAATGGAGTTGACTTCACTATCTTCCAGTTGAGAAGGCCAGCCAAGAGGCGGTGGCATAATTATGAGCATGGTAGACCAGTAGGGTCATTTCCTTACACATGGACTTAGTTCTCCCACCTTTTCTTAGGTAAGTACATCCCATTCACTAGGAGGGATGAGTTGTGTGGCTAGTTTGAGCACCTATCGTAGGATCGCATGTCAATCATAGAGTATGAGTCAAGGTTTTCTGAGCTATCATATTATGCATCAATTCTGATTCCTACCGAGGTTGAGAAGGTGAGGTGGTTAATCAAGGGGCTTAGCTATGGTATTAAGATTTATATGGCCAGAGAGGAAGAGACAAGGACCACATTCCATCAGGCTGTTGAGATAACATTTAGGATTAAGTGAATCCGAGATCAGGGCAGAGAGGAGTGTGAGGCTAAGATACCTTGTAATGTTGGTAGATTCAATGGTGCCTCATCTAAGGGTAAGGGCTACTATGGTAGAGGTCATCCAAGCAGGCCAACTTATTCAGCACCTTAGCCCATTCGTGGAATTCTAGTTTAGTCATCATTTAGTGCACTTTCAGCACAGAGTCATCCCACACTCCATCTATTCATGGTCCTTCTGGTAGTTATTTGGGTTATCAAGGACAGACTTAGGACTAGTAGTCTATTCCAACTAGAGGTTGTTTTGAGTGTGGAGATTCGGGGTATGTTAGAAGGTTTTACCCTATGATTCCTACACCAGTGGCTGTACTTCCTGTTCAATCAGCTACGGGTTAAGGTCATTCAGTTAGAGGTCATCTTAGAGGTGGGAAATGGCATGATGGAGGCTAGGCTCGATGATATACTTTTTCTTGTACACCTAAGGCAGTTGCCTCCGATGCAGTCACATATATTATTTCGGCCCATCATAGAGATGCTTAGATATTGTTTGATCTGGGTTCTACTTATTCATATATGTCATCTTACTTTGTATCATATTTAGGTATGACTCGTGATTCTTTTGATATTCGTGGTTACGTGTCTACAATTGTTGGAGATTCTATTGTGGTGGATCGTGTTTATGGGTCTTGTATGGTTACAATCAATGGGTGTTATAATATGTTTGATCTCGTTTCGATGGACATAGTGGATTTTGAGGTGATTCTCGGCATAAATTGGTTATCCTCATATAATATTATCTTGGATTGTCAGGCAAAGACTATAAATTTAGCTATGTCAGGGTTGCTAGATTAGAATGCACAAAATCACTTAGTCATGCTATATGTAGAGTGATTTTATTTTTGAAGGCTAGCATATGGTTGAGATGGATATTTAGCATATTTGGCTTTTATTCAATGTGCTAGTGTAGAGGTTCCTTCTACGGTTGTGAGGGAGTTCTCGGAGGTGTTCCTATGAATTTGTGTGGTATGCCATCAGATAGGGATATTGATTTTGGTATTGACTTTGTGACGGGTACTCAGCCTCTATCTATTTTACCATATTGTATGGCTCTAGCTGAGTTGAAAGATTTAAAGGAGCAATTACAAGATTTGCTTGATAAGGGATTCATTAGACCGAGTGTTTCTCCTTGGGATGCACATGTGTTATTTGTGAAGAAGAAAGATGGTACTATGAGGATGTGCTTTGATTATAGGCAGTTGAACAAGGTTATTATCAAGAACAAGTATCCATTGCCTTGTATTGATGATTTGTTTGATCAACTTTAGACTGTTAGGGTGTTCTCTAAGATTGATTTGAGATCAGGTTATCCTAAGTTGAAGATTAAGGCTTTGGATATCCCTAAGACGGCTTTAAGGACCCGTTATGGTCATTATGAGTTCTTTGTGATGTCATTTGCTTTGACTAATTCTCCAGCGGCATTCATGGATTTGATAAAGAGGCGGTTCAAGCCTTATTTAGGTTCTTTTGTGATTATGTTCATTGATGATATCTTGGTTTACTCTCGTAGTAGGGAGGAGCATGAGTTGTATTTGAGGATAGTGCTTCAGACTTTGAAGGAAAAGTTGTTGTATGCCAAGTTTTCTAAATGGGAGTTTTGGTTGGATGCAATTTCTTTCTTGGGTAACGTAGTGTCTAGTGATGGTATAAAGGTTGATCCTGAGAAGATAAAATTGTTTCAGACTTGTCCTAGACATCCTACAACTATAGAGATCAGAAGTTTCTTGGGTTTAGCAAGCTATATCATCGTTTTGTAGAGAGATTTTTATCCATTACAGCTCCACTGACTATGTTGACTCAATGAGGTGTTCCTTTTAGACAGTCTGATGAGTGTGAGGAGAGTTATCGGAAGCTCAAGGTCGCTTTGACTACAACCCCAGTACTGGTGTTGGCCACAAGTTCAGGGTTATACATGATGTTTTGTGATGCTTCACGCATTGGTCTTGGTACGATATCGATGTAGGTTTATAGGGTGATTGCTTACACATCACGACATTTGAAGCCTCATAAGAAAAATTATCTAGATCATGATTTGGAGTTAGCAGCAATTGTGCATGCACTTAAGATTTGGAAGCTTTAGTTGTATAGTGTGTCATGTGAAGTTTATACTGATCATCAGACATTTCAGCTGTCACGATCCAACCTCGGGAAGCGTGACCGGTGCTCAAACGAGGGAACCCGGCCGAGCAAGCCTGTTAGATACTTTCTATCCAATTCACCCCTGATCAAGAAAAGACATGATTTCATTGATTATATAGTAGAAAGCTCATTCATACAATCTTAAATTGTCTCATTAGACATTGCGCCTTTAAGTCTTAAAATACACATTTCTTATAGTCTGAGTGGAACAAGTGATCAAATACAACATAACTTGTTTAACATTCCCAACACCCATATACAACCCTCATAGTGTCTACGGAGCTTCTAAAGATACAAAAGAGAGTGAAGATGGTGCCGGCAACAAAGCCCCGGCTATAACTCAAAAAGTGACCATGATATAAACAAAAGGTACAATACATGACCCCGGAATGAAATGGGTCTCACCGAGTCCGCTGAGAAGAGGATGCAGCACTATCTGTGATCAACACTGTCTGCTATGTAACCACCTGCATCCATTCAAAGATGCAGCGCCCCCGGTAAAAGGGACGTTAGTACCATCGAATAGCACTAGTATGTAAAGCTAAGCACCAACTCAATAGAATGAATAATAATACAAGAGGAACAATCAAGAATTCAATAAGGGCTTCAAATAATAGTAAAACAACAAGTTAAGGATCATATGCGTTTTCAAGACAATTTCCATATTATTAGGTTAGGTGATCTTTAGCACCAATATTACATAATTCACAATACCCCCGTATTATTACACGGAGTCCGATCTCGGCCTGATCGGTTAGGCCAACTCATTTGAGACATTACCACAATTTCATTATAATTTTCGGCACAGTACCACTATGTGTGCGACATGGCGTCCAATCACGGCCCGACCGGCTAGGCCATCTCATTTGAGACATTACCACAATTTCATTATAATTTCTGGCACAGTACCACCATGTGTGCGGCATGACGTCCGATCATGGCCCGATCGGCTAGGCCATCTCATTTGAGACATTACCTTTTTCAGTCAATCATCTCACATCGAACTTCTTTCATATACTTTCAATTCATTAGCACTAGTGATTACGATTATAAAGTCATTCTTGGCACTTGGCCGTATTTCATAGTTCCAGTTTCCTTTTTCATCTTCAAATATCATTGTCATTATCGTCATCAATAGGGCTTCCCATTCAAGACATTTATTCACATATGAGCAATTTGGGAAATCTCAGGCACATAGGGGGCCTTTCATACAATTTGGCAAAATAACCTTTATTTCAATCTTGACATGAAGTCTTAACATTCCTAACACATATTCCACATTTTGAACATATTCTCAAATGGCAAGATGACATGAGCATTTAGCATAAACATTGAACAAACATCCTTCAACACAACCACATTAGGAAAAGCCAATTCAATAATGATCAAGGACTTACTCCAATTACATGAACACCGTGGGATTCGATTCTAAGAACAAGGGAGTTTAGCCAACATACCTCAATTGAGCCTCTTAAAACTCTAAGATGTTTCGGACTATTAGCAACTTCAATCTATTTTAGCAATATAACAAAATTGAACCAAAATTAGGAAGATGAACATGGTTTTAGCTCATTTGAGCATACTATCAAACACTAGGTGTGCATCAATATTTTAAGGCTCTTTTGTGGAAGATTCCATCATTTTCCAACCCACTCTCTACCATTATTAGCTCACAATCTTCCCACATATTACAAGAATACATGCATGCAAGGTAAGCACTCATATCCCCATGAATTACCTTACTAATGGCCCATTCTAGTTACATTTTGAAATTAAGAGCTTGGGTGATAGAATCTTACCTCTTAGGAAGAAGACCTAAGTGCCTCTCTTGATAATCTTCAAGATTTAAGTGAGAATTGAAGAACAATTTGATGAAGATCACTTCTCCCTCTAGAACCCTCTCTCTCACTCTAAATATATCAGAAAATATGCTCAAAATGATCCATGGGGTGTGTTTTAACGGAATAGGGTCGGGTTTAAAAAACCCCAAATATGAAGCTTCGGAACTAATTCTGCGGTCGCATATGCGACAGCATACTGGTTATGCGGTCCGCATAATGACCGCGAAAATGGGGCCAGAACTGGAAAAGAACTGATCTGGTCTGCAGTCATCCCACAACCCAATCTTTACCATTTTTAGCTCAACAATCTTCCTACACCCTTTGATAACACATGCATGTAAAATAAACAATTCTCATGCCCAAAACTTATCTTGCTAGTTACCCATTTACAGATGATTTCGAAACTAGGGTTTAGGGTGTAGAATCTTACCTCTAGGATGAAGAGTTAGTGAGCTTCCCTTCTTAATCTTCCAAATCTTGAGCAAGAATTGAAGAACAATTATTGAAGAACACCTTCTCACTCTAGGGCACTCTCTCTCACTCTAAAACATCAGATTATGTCTAAAAAATGCCCAAAGAGTGTATTTAGTGAAATAGGGTCGGGTTTTAAAAACCCAAAAATAGAGCTCCGGAACAAGGTATGCGATCGTATAACCGATATGCGGACCGTATATCGGTCGCATAATTAGTTATAAAATAACCAAAAGAACTGTCTGTGTATGCGGTCACTATACAATCCGCATAACTGTTATGCTGGCGCATAATGCACCCCATAATAATTATGCGGTCGCATAGTCGACCGCATAGCTGCTTCTAGAGTGTCCCTCTCCTGCTCACTTCTGCGGCCATTATGCGGTCCGCAGAGTGATTATGTGGTCGCATAATGGACCGCATAAACACACTTTTCTGCCAAACATTTTCCTTCACTTTTCTGTGTATTGTTCAACCCAAAATGAATTTCTATAATCCTCAACACGTAAGCCCAGTCCGGCACCATGAAACATTAGTTTCTTTGCAAATTTTACCAGGCTTTACACTTAAGTACTTTGAAATTTTTCAGGGTGTTACAGAGTGGTTCTGCAGCCGCAGAATGGCCGCAGAAATGCATACTTCTGCCCAACATTTTCCTTCAACTCCCAGCACACTGATCAATCAAAAATGTCCGAACCGCGACATTGTTCTCTACTATTATTAACCTCTACGCCTACTTTGGCATCACGGAACCCGGGTTTTTAGGAAACATTTTACGGGGCCTTATATCAGCCATTGTTCAAGCAGAAGGATTTGAATCTGAGGCACCGGAGGTTACTTGATTTGAATAAGGATTATGATATCACTTTCTTGTATCATCCGGATAAGTAAAATATGGTAGCGGATGCTTTGAGTAGGAAGGCAGGGAGTAAGGATAGTTTTTCTATGGATGTTCAAGCTTTGGCCAATAGATTAGTGAGATTGGATACTTCTGAGCCTAGTAGAGTTCTTGCTTGTGTAAATTCATAGTCATCCTTGTTTGAGCGCATTAAGTCTCGACAGTATGATGATCCTCACTTGTTAGTGCATAAGGACAGAGTGCAGCGAGGTGGTGCTAAGAATGTGGTTATTGGAGATGATGGTCGGTACAACCCTTACTTTCATGTTAGAATGCATCATAAGTGAATCAGTATGGGCCAGAGAGATTAAGGACCTTTACAAGGATAATGATGGGTTAAAACAAGTGTTAAGGAAGTATTGTGAGGGTTGGAGGTTAAAATAATCAAAGATGTTATAACCCGTCCTTTTCGGAGTAAAATTAGGAGTGCTTAATCCTCAATACGTAAGCCCAGTTCGGCACCATGAAACATTATTTTCTTTGCTGATTTTACCAGGCTTTACACTTAAGTACTTTGAAATTTTTTGGGGTGTTACATTCTCCCCCGCTTAGGATCACTCGTCCTCGAATGAGGGTCAAATTCTGTTATTAGCATCTTATGCAACTCAATTTTTCATACCACACACCAGCAACCCCAAATTTGACTAACTCCCTAAATTTCCAAAATTTTCGCCAGAGTTTCCTTTGTAACTAGGCCTATCCACCTGTCAGAGAGCCCTAGAAACACATCCTAACAACATATACGTAATCCAACGACGTAACATAATACAAAACAACACCAACTGTGGCCTCACAAGCAATTATATTACCAAAACAGAACACTCTTAACATCAAATGTACAAATCATACATAATTCATAGAAAGCAACTCTTACAATTTTTCATAGATCACAACTTTATAAATACATGGTCATTCAAACAAATAAGGATACTTTTTCTTCATTTCTTCCTCGGCTTCCTAAGTAGCCTCTTCAAAATGTTGGTTTCGCCATAGCACTTTTACGGATGTAATTTCTTTATTTCATAACTTTCGGACTTGCCTAACAAGAATGGCAACTGAAATTTCTTCATAAGTCAATTTCTCATTTACCTCAATAGTCTCAACCGGAACAATGAGTGTCGGATCTCCAACTACTTTCTTCAACATAGACACATGAAACACCGGGTGTACTAATGACATCTTAGGTGGTAATTCAAGCTTGTATGCCACATCACTGATCCTCTGAATGATTTTGTACGGTCTGACATACCTCGGACTCAATTTCCCTTTCTTACCAAATCGCATTACACCCTTCATGGGGGGAACTTTCAAGAATACCCAATCATCTTCTTGGAACTCCAAATCCCTACGACGAACATCTGAATAGGATTTCTGACGACTCTGAGCAGTCTTCAACCGCTCCTTAATGATTTTAACTTTTTCCATTGCCTGATGCATAAGGTCTGGCTCTATCAAATCTGCTTCCCCAATTTCGAACCACCCAATGGGAGATCTACATATCCTACCATATAAAGCCTCGAACGGTGCCATTTGAATGCTAGCATGATAGCTATTGTTGTATGCAAATTCTATGAGTGGTAAATGATCATCCCAGCTACCTTTGAAGTCTAGAACACAAGCGCGCAACATATCCTCATGCATCTAAATAGTCCGCTCTGCTTCCCGTCAATCTGCGGGTGAAAGGCTGTACTAAGATTCACCTGAGTACCTAAACCTTGCTGAAATGTCTTCCAAAAATTAGCAGTGAATTGTGCTCCCTGATCAGAAATGATGGAAACTTAGGTGCCCAGTGAATTGTGCTCCCCGATCAGAAATGTCCAAAACGTGCTCGGAGTGCGCGGTAATCCTACCAAAAAGTCCATATTAATCATTTCCCACTTCCACATTGGAATTTTTATGTTCTGTGCCAACCCACTGGGCCTTTGGTGTTCGGCCTTCACTTGCTGACAATTTGGACATCTTGCCACAAAGTCCGCCACATTCCTCTTCATATCATTCCACCAATAGACTTCCTTAAGATCATGATACATTTTCGTAGAACCTGGGTGCACGGAATACCTAGAAGTGTGAGCTTCAGTCATAATTCTTTCCCGGAGACCATCTACATTTGGAACACAAAGTCGCCCTTGGTACCTTAGTGTACCATCATCTATGCCAAGAGAAAAGGCCATGGTCTTATGTTTATGAATCCCCACTTTCAACTGCACCAACAATGGATCATTGTATTGCTTCTCTTTGACTTCCACAACAAGCGATGATTCAGCCCTATTTTGCACAATTACCCCTCCTTCACTAGAGTCCGCAAGACAAACTCCCAAACTAGCCAATCGATGAACTTCCTTAGCTAATGGCCTCTGATATGCCTCCAAGTGAGCCAAATTACCCATAGATTTCCGGCTAAGAGCATCAGCCACAACATTGGCCTTTCCCGTATGATATAGAATATCAATGTCGTAGTCCTTGAGTAACTCAAGCCATCTTCTCTGTCTCAGATTCAATTCCTTCTGCTTGAAAATATATTGAAGGCTCTTATTGTCCGTGTACATATCAACATGGACCCCATATAAATAATGACGCCAAATTTTCAATGCAAATACCACTGCCGCAAGTTCTAAATCATGTGTTGTATAGTTCTTTTCATGATTCTTTAGTTGCCTAGAAGCATAAGCTATCACCTTCCCATGTTGCATTAATACACACCCAAGCCCGATTCTTGAAGCATCACAATATACCACAAATCCATCTATACCCTCTGGTAGAGTCAACACCGGCGCCGTAGTCAATCTTGCTTTCAATTCCTGGAAACTCTTTTCACAAGCATCTAACCATTGGAACTTAATTGTCTTCTACGTCAATTTAGTCAATGGAGAGGCAAGAGTAGAAAACCCCTCCACAAACTTTTTGTAATATCCCGCTAAGCCTAAGAAACTGCAAATCTCTATTGGAGTTGTAGGCCTCGGCCAATTCTTCACAGTCGCAATTTTCTGAAGATCAACCTTAATCCCTCACTAGAGACAACATGACCCAAGAATGTGACAGACTCGAGCCAAAATTCACATTTCGAAAATTTTGCATACAACTGGTGTTGATACAGAGTCTGCAACACTGCCCTGAGGTGACCGGCATGGTTCTCTCGATTGCGTGAATATACAAGAATATCGTCAATAAACACTATCACAAAAGAATCGAGGAATGGCTTGAAAACGCAATTCATAAGATCCATGAAAACTGCTGGGGCATTTGTCAGCCCAAAAGACATCACCAAAAATTCAAAGTGCCCATATCGGGTTCTGAAAGCTGTTTTCGGAATATCCCGCTCCCTGATCTTCAATTGGTGATACCCGGATCGTAAATCAATTTTGGATAAGTACCTGGCACCTTGTGATTGATCAAACAAGTCATCTATCCTTGGCAGTGGGTATTTATTCTTGATTGTGACCTTATTAAGTTGCCGATAGTCAATACATATTCTCAGTGACCAATCTTTCTTTCTTACAAAAAGGACCGATGTGCCCCAAGGCGATACACTTGGCCGGATAAAATCCTTTTCTAACAAATCCCTCAATTGTTCCTTTAGCTCTTTCTATTCTGCCGGTGCCATTCTGTAGGGTGGAATAGATATAGGATGTGTGTCTTGCATCACATCAATCCCAAAATCAATCTCCTTGTCAAGTGTAGGTGCCTCAGCATCAGTGTCCGTAACCCGGACCAAATGGTAAATACATCCCTTGTTGATCATTTTCGTGGCCTTAAGGTAAGAAATAAACCTACCCTTCGGCACTACATCATCACCCTTCCACTCAATAACTGGCTCATTTGAAACTTCGAACCTAACAGTTCTGATTCGGCAATTAAGCTTGGAAAAACAAGAATAAAGCCAATCCATCCCCATTATCACATCAAAATTGACCATTCTCA
>NC_134102.1:59548480-59645980 GCF_000715075.1 Nicotiana tabacum | reverse complement strand
AAATCAGTGTTGCTAAGTCCGTTACTTAAGCTATTAGCTCGTTGACATAAATTAGGCAGCATCTCCCCTGTAACAAGGGCCTCCTCCAATATCATATACCAACAACAACAACCAGAGAAATCCAACAACATATAAATATCAATAACAAGACACAATGTAACAACAACAAGTCACCACTACTTCACGATGAACGGCAAGCTTCGATTGGAATCCGTATAACCCATATCACCCCTTATAGACTTCTTACTTTAACTTAACAGTATCATTAACATGATAATGAAGTCATTCATTAATGATTCCAGACTTATACCATATATTTATAACAAAGGAAATAATCCACAACTCCAACTATCCTCAATTAGCAACTTTATTCACTAGTTCATGTCTAGTCCATCCATTTAACTTAATCAACATCAAGATAACCTTAAGCACATGCAAGAACACAATACACATACCTCCTAAATTAGCTTCAAGTCAAAATCTAAGTTATATTTAGCTTACAACAGCCCTCAATGGCAATACCACACCATCGACGTGACTTAAGCTAATCTTCACTTCCAATCTAAAGTTTCATATGTTTCTTTCACCAATTCACTTGATAAACATATAAACATGCATAAAAATAGAAAAATATCATAATCAAGTTATTTTCCCCATTTTATCCCATATATATATATATATATATATATATATATATATATATATATATATATATATATATATATATAGTCTTAAAACAACCCAACAAAAGATAACAACATCTCTTCCCATTTCAAGTGCTATCTTGTAATCTTTCACTCCAACACCACAACCAATATGTAATTAACCTTAAACACCATCAAAAGGCTGTTAAACATACCTTAGTCAGTAAATAACATTGGAACCCTAAGCTTAACTGTCACGACCCAATTTTTTCTCCGTTGGGTATCGTGATGGCACCTAGTCTTAGGGACTAGGTAAGCCTAACAATAATTAAAACAACAATATTATTTAAATAGAATCTCTTAAAATTCCCAAAATCGGTAGTACAAGTCATAAGCTCTACAGAATATTTGCTAGAAAACTTCTAAATACAACTGTCCAGAAATAAGAATAAACAGTGCAAAACAAAAACTGGAAGGTGACTCCGAAGCCTCCGAACGCAGCAGCAGGTTTACCTTGAGTCTCCACAGCAACAGTTCACACAGCTAACTAACGAACAAGTACCTAGATCTGCACAAAAATATGCAGAAGAGTAGCATAAGCACACCACAGCGGTGCCCAGTAAGTATCAAGACTAACCTCGGTGGAGTAGTGACGAGGAACAGTCAAGACACCCACTGGTCTAATAAACCGAACAAATATAAGTACATGAATAATAGAAGTATGATGTCTACATAGAGACTCTGCAATATGGCTCACAATACAGTAATGGTATTAAAGCAAGAAACAACAAGTATCAGCGAAATATCATGAAAATGACGCAGACAAAGTGAATGGAACACAACCTAAATCCGGAATCACGAATACAGTAAGGACAAGTAATAACTCAGTAATTACAACCGCTTTTACATCAGGTTTTAGTTAACAACTCCACGAGGTACCGAACCTCGGACAATTCACAACTCACGGGTCTCAATACCTGAACCCTAACACTTGGCATCCTATGCCCTCATAACACCTCATAACCACACTGATAACTCTCGTGCCAATAGAGCTATTCTCATATAGAAGACAAGTAAACAAGGGTGAGCATCTATACTCAACAATATCAAGAATACCTCTTATCCGATAAGAGTCCTTAACTACGTGTATGCTTGTGCAAGTGTCCTAACATAGTCCATACCAGCAAATAAGCATAAGGAAGAAGAAGAACGGACAACACATAGAATATTTTCTCACAGCTTTCACAAGATAAAGCTCACACAAGTACGTATACCACTAAACAAATATCAACAACAAGAACGCCCCCATGCCATAAATCATTACAAATCAATCCCTGACACAGCCCACCTTGTCTCGCCACGTGTGTAATAGTAACATAAATGCCCGCCTTGTCTCGCCACACGTGCATAATAATGTTCCCACCTTGTCTCGCCACATGCGCAACCCACACATATATATATCCTACCTTATCACGCCGCATGTGCAAATATCAATAGTAACAATAGCACGGCAGAAACCTCGTGCAAACCCATAACAACAACCGCACAGCAGAAACCTCGTGCATCAAAATAATAACAACCGCACGACAGAAACCTCGTGCATCACCACAACAAATACAACAACAACAATGGCAATAATATAAAGTACGACAAGTAAATCAACTCAATAACTCTTAAATCACAGGAAAATGTGGGACCAAATTAGAAAGAATAACCATAGTAAAGAATGCTAGGCGTAAAGAGAACAACTCAACAAAGGGAAACTAATGTGTATCAACGATCCCACAATATACATTTCAACAACAGGGAAACTAACACGAGTCAAATAATTCCAAATAAAACAAGTCGACTAAGATATAGGATATCTAAAACTTCTTTTAAGGTTGAGAAATTACTAAGGATTTTCAACAATTTAATTAAGGATAAGCAACAGAAAGATAATCATAACCTTAATTAAGACAGAACAAATTATAGAATGAAATAATATAAATTCCAAATAAAGATAACCAGTTATGAAAAGATAGTGTGGCTATAAAAGAGATAACAGTTTCAATTAAGGCACATATGAATCAAGTAACGATAATAGTGGATCATGAAGCAATTTATTCTAATTAAGCAGGTAGATGTGAATTTAGTAATTAAGATATATAATCATAACAAGAACAACTGCATATTCAATGAATACAAGGACCTAAGAACCCTAAAAGGCCAACTATCCACAAATAAGTCCGTGCACGCACTCGTCACCTCGTGTACATGGGCTACAATCAACATAGAAGACTCAAATCCTAAGGGAAAAATCTCCCACACAAGGTTAGGCAAGATACTTACCTCGAACCAAGCTCAAACAGTCCGTAAGGATGCCCTTTCTTCAATTATCCGACTCCGAATGGTCCAAATCTAACCAAACACAATTGCATATCATGAATACAACGATAATAGACTCATCTAATTAATGAAATCAATATTTTAACAAAACTTTCGAAATTTGCCCTAAATAGTCGATACGGCCCTGTCACGCCCAAAACCGAGGAGCGCGACCGGCGCTCAACCGAGTGAACCCGGCCGAGCAAGCCTATTAGATTTCCTTCTACCCAAACTCATTCATGAATAAAGAGAATATATATGTTTTTGTTAATATATATATATATATATATATATATATATATCTCTTCGTTAATCAAACAATAAAGTGATCACGTCTGCAATACCAATTCATTTCCAATAGCTTCATCATTTTTAAAGTCTCAACGGACAGGTAATACAGCCACAACATAACATATTTTGTCTTCCCCATCACCAATATACAACCCACACTATGTCTACAGAGCCTCTATAGATAAAGAAGAGTACAATGATAATGCCGGCAACAAGGCCCCGGTTATACCCCAATCAAAATACACAAAGAACAAAGGATTCATGACCCCAGAATGAAGTGGGGCTAACCAAGTCAGCTGGGAAGAAGGTGTACTACTATCACTGATCAATGTCTCCTAATGTGGAACCACCTGCATCTATTTAAAGATGCAGCGCCCCCGGCAAAAGGGACGTTAGTACCATCGAATAGTACTAGTATGAAAACTAAACACCAATTTAAGAATTTAGAAATACAAGATAATTATGATGAACCAGTGCGGCAATAGAACAATGTAGATAACTGTCTCAACCATATCAAGCTTATTAAAAGCTATCAACAACATTTATAGGATTTAAGATGAGATCCTATGTAACCATCTTCACATAAAGCGGCCCCGCCGCCTCACCCGATGTATGCAGATGGAGGTGTACGTACAATACCACAACTCTAATCAAGCGGCCCATCCGCCTCACCCCAATGTATGCGGGTGGATATATAACCACAGTACTAAGAACTTACACAAGGCGACTATGCCGCCTCACCCCAATGTATGAGGGTGGATATGCATCAACGATACCAATACCAACACAAAGCGGCTATGCCGCCTCACCCCAATGTATGCGGGTGGAAATGCATCAACAATACCAATACCAACACAAAGCGGCTATGCCGCCTCACCCCAATGTATGCGGGTGGTGGTGCCACAACAATACCAAAACTATACACAAAGTGGTCATACCGCCTCACCCCAATGTAAGCGGGTGGAGGTGCAGTCCCACAATACCATAATCCCTACACAAAGCGGTCATGCCGCCTCACCCTAATATATATGCGGGTGGAGGTGTATCACAGTCACAATCTCTATACCATAATCCTCACACAAAGCGGTCAGGCCGCCTCACCCCAATGTATGCGGGTGGAGGTGTATCACAATCACAATCTCTATACCATAATCCCCACACAAAGCGGTCATGCCGCCTCACCCCAATGTATGCGGGTGGAGGTGTATCACAATCACAATCTTTACACAACTTGACATAATACCTTTCACATAAATCACGACTAGAAATTATAACATGTGGATACGTAATCCATGGTTTGGGACACATCCTCAATTTATAATGCAATATGATAAGAGCATTTGAAATACGAATTTGACATATATATTCATCACAAAACTTATCGAAATACTCGATTTATAATCAACATCTCGGAACTCACAAGGATAATGAGAATTCCAACTCTTAAAGAAGAGTTTAGCCAACATACCTCAAATTCTTCCCTTAATGATACTACAACGATGCACTACACTAATCAACTTTAATCTACAATAACAACATCAAATGAGCCCAATATTATTAACAAATCCTATAAGTTCAATGTATTCATAAATTTCATCGCCAAGATTACCATTCACCTTCTCCCTTATTTTCTCAAAAGTACTATTCATGCCATGAACTAGATTTTTATAATCCAATCTTTCAACCCTTAAAACTTATAACAAATGCTTCAGATACTTCTAACTACTCATATTAAACGAGTTTGAAGCATTGGAATTACCTCTAGTAGATCAATCTTGAAAAATCACAACTTTGGTGATTTTTGTGTTCTTGACAATTTGATAATGAAATCTTGTATTTGGATGTAAGAATGATGTTAGAAATCATGTATATTGAGAAATAATCAACGGAAAACATCATTAACAGCTTACCTTGGTTGATTGGACATGATCTGAGCTCAAAATCGTCCCTTCACCTTAAGAACCATAACCCCCAAATACTCAAAATATCCCCCTTCCCCGACCTTGTATTTATATGCCCAATTTCTGGGTTTCGGATACGGCCCTGGATGCTTCGCATCCCCACTTCACTCCTCTTTGAAGCTCAGATGTGGACCGGGATGCTATGGCAGCACTTCACTGCCAGCCTCTCTTTCGGACGCGGCTTCGGATGCTTCGCATCCGCAGGCTCCTCCGCCAGTCTTTGGTAATTTGATCATAACTTCTTGTAGGAATGTCCGAATGATGAACGGTTTGAAGAATTAGAAACTAGACTCAAAGGGCTTTAATTTTATAGGTTGATAACCTCATAAGTCCTTATACTTTGGTAGAAGCATGCATTTGAAATAGGATCTTGTGCGAATTGAGACATCCTTTCCACTTAATGTATCCTACTTGTTCCACACGAATTCTTTCCATTCACAAAACTCCTTAGTATGTTTCAACACACCTTAAACATATACGTTTCATTTCGAAATAATGTGGTTCTATCCCATGGGTCTCCTTTAATACTCTAACACGTTATTCCCAAATACCGTTGGCGTACTTTAAAATATTAAATCGTTAGAAAATTTTTCCGAGGCCTTACATTCTCCCCCGCTTAGGATCATTCGTCCTCGAATGAGGGTAAAAAACTGTCATTAGCATCTTACACTACTCAGTTTGTTTCATACCATATTCGAGCAGCCCCAATTTGACTAACTCCCAAAATTTCCAAAAATTTCGCCAGAGTTTCCCTTGTAACTAGGCCTATCCACATGTCACAGAGCCCCAGAAACACATCCTATCAACATATACGTATTCCAACGATCTAACATAATACAAAACAACACCAAATGTGGTCTCATAAGCAATATATATCCAGAAAGGAACACCCTCAATGCCAATTGTTCACATGATACAAAATTCATAAAAAGTAAGTTTTATAATTTTCCTAGATCACGACTTAAAATACATGGTCATTCAAACAAATAAGGATACTTTTTCTTCATTTCTCCCTCGGCCTCCCAAATAACCTCTCCAACCTGTTGGTTTCGCCACAACACTTTTACTAAGGCAATTTCTTTATTCCTCAATTTTCGGACTTGCCGATCAATAATAGAAACCAGAATCTCTTCGTAATTCAATTTCTCATTTACCTCAATAGTCTCAACAGGAACAATGATTGTCGGATCCATAACTACTTTCTTCAACATAGACACATGAAACATCGGGTGTACTAATGACATCTCAGGTGGTAGCTCAAGCTTGTACGCCACCTCACCGATCCTCTGAATGATTTTGTACGGTCTGACATACCTCGGACTCAATTTCTCTTTCTTACCAAATCGCATTACACCCTTCATGGGGGGAACTTTCAAGAATACCCAATCATCTTATTTGAACTCCAAACCCCTACGACGAACATCCGAATAGGATTTCTGATGACTTTGAGCAGTCTTCAACCATTCCTTAATGATTTTAACTTTTTCCATAGCCTGATTCACAAGGTCTGGCCCTATCAAATCTGTTTCCCCAATTTCAAACCATCCAATGGGCTATCTACATCTCCTACCATATAAAGCCTCAAATGGTGCCATCTGGATGCTAGCATGATAGCTATTGTTGTATGCAAATTCTATAAGTGTTAAATAATCATCCCAACTACCTTTGAAGTCCAGCACACAAGCACGCAACATATCCTCAAGCGTTTGAATAGTCCGCTCTGCCTGCCCGTCAGTCTGCGGATGAAAAGTCGTACTAAGATTCACCTGAGTACCCAAACCTTGCTGAAATTTCTTCCAAAAATTAGCAGTGAATTGTGCTCCCCGATCAGAAATGATGGAAACTGGGGTGCCATGCAACCTGACTATTTCTTTGATATACAACTAAGCATACTGCTCCACTGTGTTGGTAGACTTAACCGGCAAAAAGTATGCAGATTTCGTGAGTCGATCCACAATCACCCAAATTGAGTCAAACTTGCGCGGAGTGCACGGTAATCCTACCACAAAATCCATATTAATCATTTCCCACTTCCACATTGGAATTTCTATGTTCTGTGCCAACCCACCGGGCCTTTGGTGTTCGGCCTTCACCTGCTGACAATTCGGATATCTTGCCACAAAGTCCGCTACATTCCTCTACATATCATTCCACCAATAGACTTCCTTAATATCATGATACATTTTTGTAGAACCTGGGTGCACAGAATACCTAGAAGTGTGAGCTTTAGTCATAATTCTTTCCCGAAGACCACCCACATTTGGAACAAATAGACGTCCTTGGTACCTTAGTGTACCATCATCCATGCCAAGAGAAAAACCATTGTTTTATGTTTTTGAATCCCCTCCTTTAATTTCACCAAAAATGGATCGTTGTATTGCTTCTATTTGACTTCCACAACAGGCGATGATTCAGCCCTACTTTGTACAATTACCCCTCCTTCATTAGAGTCCACAATACGAACTCCCAAACTAGCCAATCGATGAACTTCCTTGGCCAACGGCCTTTGACATGCCTCCAAGTGAGCCAAACTACCCATAGATTTCTGGATAAGAGCATCCGCCACAATAGTGGCTTCCCCGGAGGATATAGAATATTGATATCATAATCCTTACATAACTCATGCCATCTTCTCCACCTTAGATTCAATTTCTTCTATTTGAAATTTATTGAAGGATCTTTTGGTCTGTGAATATGACCACCTGGACCCCATACAATTTATGACACCAAACCTTTAATGTAAAAATCACAGCCGCAAGTCCTAAGTCATGTGTTGGATTGTTTTTCTTATGATTCTTGAGTTGCCTAGAGGCATTAATGATCATCTTGCTATATTTCATCATTAGTGGAACATCTATATCAGATTTCTTTTCTAATTCTTCTTGCCTCATTCTTCCTAGTTAGTGAATAGCCATGCGTTCTTCCATATGTTACGTGGTCTTATCCCTTAGTTGGGAATTCATCCTGCTCGCCTCTCGACACTTGTTGGGATATCCGTGGGAAAGTGTGTTCATCCGTGTATCACTTAACACTTCCTTGCTTGTAAGAGTTTTAAGAGACTCCCCATCAAACCCAGATGCACTCTTGGGTTTTTATAACATCACATTTATCTCTCCCACTCGTTCTGTCTTTCTTAAAGCCTTGGAACTTTAGCTAAATCACAAATCCGTGATTAACTCATTCTATGAACTCGCAAGCCTTTCTCATTTGATTTATTTTACTTCCTTGGGTTCCATTGTCCCTGACTCTCTAACAAGTATAAAACCCTTTTGCAAACCTTACTCTTAGTTTCTAGAATCGTTGACCTTGTCATATATATTGCCACGTACGAAGAATTTACATTTCTTAACCTTCCATATTATTTTTGTACTAGTGGTTTATCTTTTGCATTTCCTTTCAGAGAATAACGTTATCCCTTACCACTTTTCTAAACTACACATGTCTTCAACAAAATATCCAAACATCATAGCTACATGGCTCTACTCTCGTTTTATTGCACTTAAGTGCCCTCAATATGGTCCTCCCCTCCCCACTTGGGTGAATGTTTCACATTTCGACATCAGTCTTGAATTTAGCAATTTGACGGACACATGTTTCACATCTCTAGTCCTCTTGTATATGATTGACTATTAGGGAGATTTAAGTCCCCATGGTATTAACCTCATAAGTTCTTTACTCTTATTCAGCCACACAGGCCTGGGATCCAAATCCCCCGTGTCAATATCCTTTTTGGAGTGTAACACCACTTTGCACATTCCTGGGATTTTTATAATATTCATATTGCTAGGGTCTTCTCATTGTGGGTTCAATTGACTCTCTTTTCATAACTTCTTGTCTCCCGTGCGAGACCTACACATTTATCATTACTCTCCAGGCCATGCCTTTTCATATATCACGTGCCTATGCAACAAATTTACATCTTAGAATCATACACATGGTTCCCACACTATTCACATGTACTAGTTAAGCTTAGGTCTCATTTATCACGTCAATGCCTCTTTGGAGGTGGGTAATCACTTCTAGCACTCTTCTCATATAAAGTATGCTCATGGTAATATATACTTGTCTCATATGGCCATACCATTCATTCAACATGATACATGTGCCATCTGTTTAATATTCAGACCTTTACCCATTCGTCAAATCACATGACAACATTACTTGGAATAAACCAAAAGAGCATTTAAACTTACCTCGAACCTCAACGTATGAGTTAGTGGAAGAACAATTTCACAACCAGTTTCATCGCACGATTCATAATATCAAAGAAGGGTATTATTCCTAAATGTCCATGTAGCATCCTAATTATAGATGTGGTCGACAACACACCGATAATAAGGACTCTACTAGACACGGCTCCGTGACATCCTAGGACACTTTAAAACCTTAGGCTCTGATACCAAGTTTGCCACGCCCCAAAACCGAGGAGCGCGACCGGCACTCAATTGAGTGAACCCGGCCGAGCAAGCCTATTAGATTTCCTTCTACCCAAACTCATTCATGAATAAAGAGATATATATATATATATATATATATATATATATATATATATATATATATATATATATCTTCGTTAATCAAACAATAAAGTGATCACGTCTGCAATACCAATTCATTTCCGATAGCTTCATCATTTTTAAAGTCTCAACGGATAGGTAATACAACCACAACATAACATATTTTGTCTTCCCCAGCACCAATACACAACCCACACTATGTCTACAGAGCCTCTATAGATAAAGAAGAGTACAATGATAATGCCGGCAACAAGGCCCCGGCTATACCCCAAACAAAATACACAAAGAACAAAGGATTCATGACCCCGGAATGAAGTGGGGCTCACCAAGTCAGCTGGGAAGAAGGTGTACTGCTATCACTGATCAATGTCTCCTGATGTGGAACCACCTGCATCCATTTAATAATGCAGAGCCCCCGGCAAAAGGGACGTTTGTACCGTCGAATAGTACTAGTATGAAAACTAAACACCAATTTAAGAATTTAGAAATACAAGATAATTATGATGAACCAGTGCGACAATAGAATAATGTAGATAACTGTCTCAACCATAGCAAACTTATTAAAAGCTATCAACAACATTTATAGGATTTAAGATGAGATCTTATGTAACCATCTTCACACAAAGCGGCCCCGCTGCCTCACCCGATGTATGCAGATGGAGGTGTACGCACAATACCACAACTCTAATCAAGCGGCCCTGCCGCCTCACCCCAATGTATGCAGGTGGATATATAACCACAATACTAAGAACTTACACAAGACGACTATGCCGCCTCACCCCAATGTATGAGGGTGGATATGCATCAACGATACCAATACCAACATAAAGCGGCTATGCCCCCTCACCCCAATGTATGCGGGTGGAAATGCATCAACGATACCAATACCAATACAAAGCGGCTATGCCGCCTCACCCCAATTTATGCGGGTGTTGGTGCCACAACAATAACAAAACTATACACAAAGTGGTCGTACCGCCTCACCCCAATGTAAGCGGGTGGAGGTGCAGTCCCACAATACCATAATCCCTACACAAAGCGGTCATGCCGCCTCACTCTAATATATATGCGGGTGGAGGTGTATCACAGTGACAATCTCTATACCATAATCCTCACACAAAGCGGTCATGCCGCCTCACCCCAATGTATGCGGGTGGAGGTGTATCAAAATCACAATCTCTAAACCATAATCCCCACACAAAGCGGTCATGCCGCCTCACCCCAATATATGCGGGTGGAGGTGTATCACAATCACAATCTCTATACCATAATCCCCACACAAAGCGGTCATGCCGCCTCACCCCAATGTATGCGGGTGGAGGTGTATCACAATCACAATCTCTAAACCATAATCCCCACACAAAGCGGTCATGCCGCCTCACCCCAATTTATGCGGGTGGAGGTGTATCACAATCACAATCTCTATACCATAATCCCCACACAAAGCGATCATGCCGCCTTACCCCAATGTATGCGGGTGGAGGTGTATCACAATCACAATCTCTACACAACTTGACATAATACCTTTTACATAAATCACGACTAGAAATTATAACATGTGGATACGTAATCCATGGTTTGGGACACATCCTCAATTTATAATGCAATATGATAAGAGCATTTGAAATACGAATTTGACATATATCTTCATCAAAAAACTTATCGGAATACTCGATTTATAATCAACATCTCGGAACTCACAAGGATAAGGAGAATTCCAACTCTTAAAGAAGAGTTTAGCCAACATACCTCAAATTCTTCCCTTAATGATACTACAACGATGCATTACACTAATCAACTTCAATCTACAATAACAACATCAATGAGACCAATATTAGTAACAAATCCCATAGGTTCAATGTATTCATAAATTTCATCTCAAAGATTACCATTCACCTTCTCCCTTATTTTCTCAAAAGTACTATTAATGCCATGAACTAGATTTTTATAATCCAATCTTTCAACCCTTAAAACTTGTAAAAAATGCTTCAGATACTTCTAACTACTCATATTAAATGAGTTTGAAGCATTGGAATTACCTCTAGTAGATCAATCTTGAAAAATCACAGCTTTGGTGATTTTTGTGTTCTTGAGAATTTGATGATGAAATCTTGTATTTGGATGTAAGAATGATGTTAGAAATCATGTATATTGAGTAATAATCAACGCAAAACATCATTAACAGCTTACCTTGGTTGATTGGACTTGATTTGAGCTCAAAATCGTCCCTTCACCTCAAGAACCATAACCCCCAAATACTCAAAATATCCCCCTTCCCCGACCATGTATTTATAGGCCCAGATTTCTGGGTTTCGGATACGGCCCTGGATGCTTCGCATCCCCACTTCACTTCTCTTTGAAGCTCGGATGTGGACCTGGACGCTATGGCAGCACTTCACTGCCAGGCTCTCTTTCGGACGCGGCTTCGAATGCTTCGCATCCGCAGGCTCCTCCGCCAGCCTTTGGTAATTTGATCATAACTTCTTGTAGGAATGTTTGAATGACGAACGGTTTGAAGAGTTAGAAACTAGACTCAAAGGGCTTTAATTTTATATGTAGATCACCTCATAAGTCGTTATAATATGGTAGCAGCATATGTTTGAAGTAGGATCTTGTGCGAATTGAGACATCCTTTCCACTTAATATATCCTACTTGTTCCACACGAATTCTTTCCATTCACAAAACTCCTTAGTATGTTTCAACACACCTTAAACATATACGTTTCATTTCGAAATAATGTGGTTCTATCCCATGGGTCTCCTTTAATACTCTAACACGTTATTCCCAAATACCGTTGGCGTACTTTAAAATATTAAATCGTTAGAAATATTTTCCGGGGCCTTACAGGGCCAACATCTCGAAATCGGGTAAAAGTCACAAAATACCAACACTCATTCACTCACGAGTTCACTCGTACCAAAATTATCCAAATCCGATGTCTAAATCCCAATCAAAACTCAAAACTCTTAGTTGAAGAACTTCTTCCCATTTTCCCTAAATTTTCAATCCAAACCCGAAATTTAATGAAGTAAACAACTATAGATTAATGAAATACAACCAAGAGCGAGTTGGAAATCGTTACCCCAAAGCTCTCTCTGAAAATCCCTCGAAAAATTGCCAATTCCCGAGCTGCCAAGTCCAAAAATGAAGAAATGAATCAAACCCTTGATTTGCCCCATTTTCTACCAGTTAAACCGCATCTGCGGACCTGCCTTCGCACATTCGTCACCGCATCTGCGGAATTCCCATCGCAGGTGCGAATTCCACTCAAAACTCAGCGTCCGCTTCTGCAATCCAAGGGTCGCACCTGCGGATCCATGTCCGCTTCTGCGGTCCTTCACCGCTCCTGCAATTGCTCCATCGCATCTGCGGGCATCGCGATGCAAAATTTTCCTTGCACCTGCGACCACTGACACTCCTCCACTTTTCCGCTTCTGTGCTTGCCTCTCCGCACGTGCGCTCTCGCACCTGCGGTCTCTTCACCGCAGATGTGAAAATACCAGAGGCCTGAAGACTTAGCAGTAACACAAATCAAACTTTTAATCTGTTAAGCACCCGAAACTCACTCGAGGCCCCCGGGACCTCAACCAAACATACCAACCAATCCTAAAACACCATACGAACTTAGTCGATCCCTCAAATCACATCAACTAACGATGAAACTACGCATCGCACCATGAATCGAACTTATAAATTTCAAATCTTTCAACTTCTAAAACCCATGCCGAAACCTATCAAATCAACCCGGAATGACGTCAAATTTTGCAGGCAAGCCCCAAATAAAATAACGGAGCTGTTCCAACTCTCGGAATTGAATTCCGATGCCGATATCAAAAAGTCCTCTTCCGGTCCAAATCTCCAAAAATTCGACTTTCGCCATTTCAAGCCTAAATCAGCTACATACCTCGGATTTACAGTCCAGACACGCTCCTAAGTCCAATATCACCTAACGGAGCTAATGGAACTGACAAAACTCCATTCCGGAGTCGTCTTCACATAGTTCCGACTACGATCAAAATTCTAAGACTTAAGCTTCTGTTTTAAGGACTAAGTGTCCCAAATCACTCCGAAACAACTGGTAACTGAATTCAACCACGCACGCAAGTTAATACACATAATATAAAGCTGCTCAGGGCCTTATGCCGCCGAACGAGACTTAAATACTCAAAACAATCAGCCGGGTCGTTACATCTTTCCCCTCTTAAACAAACGTTCGTCCTCGAACGTGCTATGAATCGCCTCGAAGTCTTCAAATCACTTAAAGTATATACCCAACACACACCCGTGGGTGACCCCATGTCACCCCAATCTACA
Organism: Nicotiana tabacum; assembly: GCF_000715075.1. Taxonomy (NCBI): domain Eukaryota; kingdom Viridiplantae; phylum Streptophyta; class Magnoliopsida; order Solanales; family Solanaceae; genus Nicotiana; species Nicotiana tabacum. Next base: position 59,631,885 of record NC_134102.1, on the reverse strand, counting down.
TAAGCCTGACGACACCATCCCAATTGTAATTTATCCTTTCTATCAACACTGATAAGCCTTAGAGTCAAAATTCTTACCTTCCATTTATCTTCAAAAGACCCGATTCTAAATCCATTACCGATATCAGTCTCAACCAGCGGTAACAACTCATGCCTACACCCACAAGGTACGACCACAGAACAAGACATGCCACATATAGGCCCATAATGACATTTCTGATCACAATAGCTGCCCGAAATCAAAACCAGCACGAGCAATTAGACCCATATCCGTTAGAATCCCGTTTCAAACCTCCATAATGCTGACAATGATGCAAAAAACACGAAGACCTCATAACTATACTCCCGAATCAGCAAGTCACAACTAACACCACCGGGCACACACCCCGCAGGCCAAAACTCAAGAAGCACATAACGAAATTGACTAAATATGTAAAGAAAAACACATAAGATAAATATCAAACAAGCCCGACAAGCACAACTTTCTAACAATACCCTACTACAAATCAATTCAAAAGGAAAAATCAAAGTACATGAACAAATCATAAGGATCTCATCCTGGTATCACCCTCCACCGCGGCACGCAGCCCGACTCAAACATATCAAATCACATGGAGTCGCGAGGGTCTCACCCTTAACTCTGAATCACAAGTCGAATACACATCATACAAATGGAAATCTCCCACTAACTCAATTCTACCAATAAAATTTCAACACTTGCTAAACTTTCACCCCTGTGGAGTATCAAATCACAAATTATAACCAATTTACTCAGGAATCACATCAAGCCTGCCATAATGGACAACATGAATTCACTTCTAGTCTCGTAATAATGAATAGAAACAAACGATAGACACGGGCTACCACTCATAGAGTCTCCCAACAGGGGTAAACACCTAAACATAATACTAAGTCATAAACTCACCCATAGGCAGGACAACAAGTAGGGGAACTCGTCCTGATAAGCAGGACCGAATCAAAATACGAATGATGCCCCTCTGTAACAAATCAAAAATATACCTGTATGACATCATCTGGCGCAGTGACCTCAAGCCTATTATATGAAACACATCAATGGGTCGGTCCTTCCCCTCTTGGGCACCTTCTACTCGCCTGAATACTCCACTGTGACACACATGTCTGGAGTCTAGGACAATCTCTCACTTTGTGGCTGGTATCTCCACACTCGAAGCAACCTATCTGCTGACGTGGTTGTGGGAACTGTGAGGTACGGATACTCTGAGACCCATGAGCACCTGAAACACCGTGCGAAGCCTGAAGTGCAAACTGAACTGGCTGACCCACAAAACCTCTACCATGTTGTACCCTGCCGCCAAAATAAGGACCAGTAGATCTCTCCGGTCTACGAGGCCTCCTCACCTCCCTGTCCTCTCTCTCCTGATCTTGCCTGTACTCTCTCTTGTGGCCTCGCCTATCTTCTCTCTCCTGGTCCCACATGCCCTCTACTCGGCGGGCGATCCCTACCACCTACTAAAATGAAACATCTGACTCTAACTCACGAGCCATGCTGAACCGAATATCATGTCTGGGTCCCTCAATGAATCTACGGACACGCTCTCTAAGGCGACCAAAGCAGGTGCTTGCCTGGCCAAATCACTGAATCTCATGACATACTCTGACACTGACATAGTGCCCTGGCGCAGCTGCTCAAAATCCGCGCGCCATGCATCTAGAAGGGACTGAGGTACAAACTCTCTCAGTAACATCTATGAAAACTGAACCCATGTAAGTGAAGCTAACTCGGCTGGGCTACCCAACTCGTATGCCCGCCACCATTGGTAAGCCGCTCCCCTGAGCTGGAACGTAGTAAAAGTAACCTCGCTCGTCTCCACAATACCCATGGTACGGAGAATGCTTGACACTTCTCCAGAAAACCATGTGCACTCTCTGAAGCCAAACCACTAAATATAGAAGGGTCATATTTCTTGAACCTTGCAAGTCTAAGTTGCTCTTCCTCAGATGCTGCTGCCCTGACCGCGGGTTGAACTGGGACCACAGGCTGTGTCGCCATGACACCTGGAGCCTGACCAACATGAACTCGCTGCTCTGGGGTTTAGGCAGCGGGAGTCTGGGCTCCTCCCCCGGTCTATGAAATAGCTGGTGCAGCCAGAATCAACCCCGCCTGAGCCAATGTACCAAACATGCTCAGGAACTGTGCTAAGGTCTCCTGAAGTTCAGGGGTAACAGCAGGCACCTCCGGTACCTACTCCCCAACTGGAACTACTGGCAGCTCCTCAACTGCTGCCCTGGTAGATGCTCTGGCTGTGGCACTTACTCCTCGTTGGCCTCTGCCTCTGCCTCTAGCAATACCTGCTCCGGGAGGAGCGCCGTCGATAACTGCAGCTCGTGTCCTCACCATCTATGAGAGAATGCAATGATAAAAGTTCAAACTCCGAGATGAATACGCCCGCACGATAGGAATGAAAGAAGTGAAATTGTCTTAATAGTTTCGTAGCCTCTCTAAGATAAGTATAGACGTCTCCATACCGATCCGTAAGACTCTACTAAACTCGCTTATGACTTGTAACACCTATGAACCTAGAGCTCTGATACCAACTTGTCACGACCCAATTTTCCCTCCGTTGGGTATCGTGATGGCACCTAGTCTTAGGGACTAGGTAAGCCTAACAATAATTAAAACAACAACATTATTTAAATAGAGTCTCTTAACATTCCCAAAATCGGTAGTACAAGTCATAAGCTCTACAGAGTGTTTGCTAGAAAACTTCTAAATACAACTGTCCAGAAATAAGAATAAACAGTGCAAAACGAAAACTGGAAGGTAACTCCGAAGCTTGCGAATGCAACAACAGGTTTATCTTGAGTCTCCACAGCAACAGTCCACACAGCTAGCTAACGAACAAGTACCTGAATCTGCACAAAAATGTGCAGAAGAGTAGCATGAGCACACCACAGCGGTTCCCAGTAAGTATTAAGACTAACCTCGGTAGAGAAGTGACGAGGAACAGTCAAGACACCCACTGGTCTAATAAACCGAACAGAAATAAGTACATGAATAATAGAAGTATGATGTCTACATAGAGACTATGCAATATGGCTCACAATACAGTAATGGTATTAAAGCAAGAAACAACAAGTATCAGGGAAATATCATGAAAATGACGCAGACAAAGTGAATGGAACACAACCTAAATCTGGAATCACGAATACAGCATGGACAAGTAATAACTCAGTAATTACAACCGCATCCTGGGCCCTCATAACACCTCATAACCACACTGACGACTCACGTTCCAATAGAGCCATTCTCACATAGAAGACAAGTAAACAAGGGTGAGCATCTATACTCAACAATATCAAGAACACCTCTTATCCGATAAGAGTGCTTAACTACGTGTGTGCTTGTGCAAGTGTCCTAACATAGTCCATACCAGCAAATAAGCATAAGGAAGAAGAAGAATGGACAACACGTAAAATATTTTCTCACATCTTTCACAAGATAAAGCTCACACAAGTACGTATACCACAACACAAATATCAACAATAAGAATGCCCCCAGGCCATAAATCATCACAAATCAATCCCTGACACAGCCCACCTTGTCTCTCCACGTATGCAATAGTAACATAAATGCCCGCCTTGTCTCACCACACGTGCATAATAATGTTCCCACCTTGTCTCGCCACATGCGTAACCCACACATATATATATCCCACCTTTTCACGCCGCATGTGCAAATATCAATAGTAACAATAGCATGGCAGAAACCTCGTGCAACCCCATAACAACAACCGCACGGCAGAAACCTTGTGCATCACAATAATAACAACCGCATGGCAGAAATCTCGTGCGTCACCACAACAAATACAACAACAACAATGGCAATAATACAAAGTACGACAAGTAAATCAACTCAAGAACTCTTAAATCACAGGAAAATGTGGGACCAAATCACAAAGAATAACCATAGTAAAGAATGCTAGGCGTAAAGAGAACAACTCAACAAAGGGAAACTAATGTGTATCAACGATCCCGCAATATACATTTCAACAATAGGGAAACTAACACGAGCCAAATACTTCCAAATAAAACAAGTTGACTAAGATATAGGATATCTAAAACTTCTTTTAAGGTTGAGAAATTACTACAATTTAATTAAGGATAAGCAACGGAAAGATAATCATAACCTCAATTAAGACTGAACAAATTATAGAATGAAATAATATAAATTCCAAATAAAGATAAGCAGTTATGAAATGATAGCGTGGCTATAAAAGAGATAACAGTTTCAATTAAGGCACATATGAATCAAGTAACGATAATAATGGATCATGAAGCAATTTATTCTAATTAAGCAGGTAGATGTGAATTTAGTAATTAAGATATATAATCATAACAAGAACAACTGCATATTCAATGAATACAAGGACCTAAGAACCCCAAAAGGCCAACTATCCACAAATAAGTCTGTGCACGCACTCGTCACCTCGTGCACACGGGCTACAATCAACATAGAAGACTCAAATCCTAAGGGGGAATTCTCCCACACAAGGTTAGGAAAGATACTTACCTCGAACCAAGCTCAAACAGTCCGTAAGGATGCCCTTTCTTCAATTATCCGACTCCGAATGGTCCAAATCTAACCAAACACAATTGCATATCATGATTACAACGATAATAGACTCATCTAATTAATGAAATCAATATTTTAACAAAAATTCCGAAATTTACCCTAAAAAGTTGACCCGGGCCCACGTCTCGGAATCGGGTACAAGTCACAAAATACCAACACCCATTCACTCACAAGTTCACTCGTACCAAAATTATCCAAATCTGATGTCTAAATCCCAATCAAACCTCAAAACTCTTAGTTGAAGAACTTCCTATTTTTCCTAAATTTTCAATCCAAACCCGAAATTTAATGAAGAACACAACTATAGATTAATGAAATACAACCAAGACCGAATTGGAAATCGTTACCCCAAAGCTCTCTCTGAAAATCCCTCGAAAAATCGCCAATTCCCGAGCTCCCAAGTCCAAAAATGAAGAAATGAATCAAACCCTCGATTTGCCCCATTTTCTGCCAGTTAAACCGTATCTGTGGACCTGCCTTCGCACATGCGTCACCGCACCTGCGGAATTCCCATCGCAGGTGTGGATTCCACTCAAAACTCAGCGTCCGCTTCTGCGATCCAAGGGTCGCACCTGTGTGTGCGCACCTGCGGATCCATGTCTGCTTCTGCGGTCCTTCACCGCTCCTGCGATTGCTCCATCGCATTTGCGGGCATCGCAGATGCGGAATTTTCCTCGCACCTACGACCACTGGCACTCCTCCACGTTTTTGCTTCTGCGCTTGCCTCTCCGCACGTGCGCTCTCGCACCTGCGGTCTCTTCACCGCATGTGCGAAAATACTAGAGGCCTGAAGGCATAGCAGTAACACAAATCAAACTTTTAATCCGTTAAGCACCCGAAACTCACCCGAGGCCCCCGGGACCTCAACCAAACATACCAACCAATCCTAAAACACCATACGAACTTAGTCGAGCCCTCAAATCACATCAACTAACAATGAAACTACGCATCATACCATGAATCGAACTTATAAATTTCAATTCTTTCAACTTCTAAAACCCATGCCGAAACCTATCAAATCAACCCAGAATGACGTCAAATTTTGCAGGCAAGTTCCAAATAACATAACGGAGCTATTCCAACTCTCGGAATCGCATTTCGACCCCGATATCAAAAAGTCCACTTCCGGTCCAAATCTCCAAAAATTCGACTTTCACCATTTCAAGCCTAAATCAGCTACAGACCTCGGATTTACAGTCCGGACACGCTCCTATGTCCAAAATCACCCAACGGAGCTAATGGAACCAACGGAACTCCATTCCGGAGTCGTCTTCACATAGTTCCGACTACGGTCAAAATTCTAAGACTTAAGCTTCTATTTTAGGGACTAAGTGTCCCAAATCACTCTGAAACAACTGGTAACCAAATTCAACCACGCACGCAAGTCAATACGCATAATATGAAGCTGCTCAGGACCTTATGCCGCCGAACGAGACTTAAATTCTCAAAATGACCGGCCGGGTCGTTACATTAACTTAGCTCACCATTAACCTTATTCACATCACAACACCATAGAGGGGTTATTCTTTACCTTTGGCTAATGTTGATGTTGGATTATAGTGTATCTTCTTGGAATTTATTTGGAGCCTTGGGGGAATTGTTAGGAAGAGTTTAGAGCGTGCGATGATGGAAGGAGGTCGAAAAATGAGCAAAGCTCACCCCAAAAATGAGATAAAAATAGGTGAAGGTCGGCCACCGACCAAATGAGTCCCATAGGGGCTGCCTGCGCAGTCTCGTAAAAATGCAAATATCTCTCTACTCTGATCTCGTATCGACAAACGGTTAATGTATTAGAAGCTAGACTCGTAGATATTCAATTTGGTAGGTGGGTTATCCCTTAATTCCAAGTACATTGGGAGAAAATCTCAGCTACATTTGACCTAATTTTCAGCTCATTTATGAATGTAACTTGTGATGACCTTTGCAAACTTTTATTCCACAGCTCGCTTGAGTTCAAAACTTAACACACGACTATGATACAACTAAAATAACTCATAGAATAACCTCTTTATCATGTTAATCACCCTAGTATCACCCCAAAAGTACATGTTATAACATTCCCAACTTGTCGACGTTTGACGAAACTTATTTTCATCATTTGTTTAGCTTTTAAGCCTTCCAACCCTATTGGTACTTGGTATTCATGATCTTAAGTATTTGTAATCTCCGAGTTAACTTGATTAACTTACTCTATGTACTTTCAAAGATGATCTCATTTCTTAGCTTACATCAATTGACTTGCGACATACTTATACGTACGAAAACATGGGGTGTAACATTTCTGGTCATTTTTTGACAAAATATCATCCTCTCACTCTCCTAAGACCTCTCAACATTTCCCTAAGGATTCAAGCTAAATACCAAGTGTTTATATCCAAATATGCCATCAAAAGTTAACTAAGGTGAAGAATGACACCTCTACGGTGTTGTGGTATGATTACAGTTCCCTAAGACTTAAGCTTGAAATAAAGTCTTAAGAAGGGTAAAAGGGTTTAAGTTGGGTTCAATCCGAGCTTGCCGCTCGTCGCGTTAACTAGTAATTTGCTGGTAACGTTTATGTACTTGTTACTTCGTATATTAAGGTGTGTTGCAAGCCGTTTTAATTGGGATTGTTGAGGCGAGATTGGTTAAGGTATGTTAAGGAACTTTCATTCCTTTTTTGGCATGATTCTAAACGAACGGAATATAAACGAACGATACTTATAACGGCTCTACTCTTAGTAGTTTAGAAGCTTATGTCTTTGTTTTCCATGATGTATTTCTGATCCATTGTATTGATCTTTGACTCTTAATGAAACATATATTGATGATGTTAGTTCCATAACCTATTCGGAGGTTTACCTACCTTACGTCAATCCATAAAGTTCAGGATGTCTTTTCATATGTCACTCATGCATTATATATGTATGTATCGATTTTATGACACCGAGTCGCGCTATAGTCGACCCGATAACTTATGATGTTTACGTACTCTCTAGAGGCTTGTAGAATAATTTCATGTATAAAGAAGTTTGCTCGGCGTCATTGGCCTGTATGTCCCATGTATTCACTTATGTACTACCTTTTGGGTTATTTATCGTTGGATAGTCTCTCATGCTTTGTCAGATTATTGTATGATGGCCTTCATGCCCACTTATATACTCTAGAATGGTAATTGATTTATGTTATGTTGGTGCTAGGTAAGTAAGGCTCGAGTGCCAGTCGTCCTCCACCGGTTTGGGGTGTGACAAACTTAATATCAGAGCAGGTCCGTCCTAGGGAGTATGAAAGTCGTGTCTAGTAAGTCTTTTTTATAGGTGTGTTGTGCATTACTCTTATAATCAGGAGTCTATGGGACATTTAGGATTTTCACCTTTCCCTCTCATTCTAGATCGTGCGATAAAGCTAAATCGTAATAATTTAACTCCTAATCTCTGTTTGTTTCATAGTACACTTATGCCTACGATTAGAAAGAAGACGGTTAGTAAGAGATTAGGTGTGGCTGCGGGAGAGCTGAGTCACAAGAACTCGATTATGACTCGTGCTTATGATGAGTAAATGTGCAGTTCTTATCATATCATGCGTCTACCAGTGTGCAAGTTATGTTGAGAGCCCTAAGGCATGAATATCTATCCTACCATGCGGGTAGAAAGCTATGAGAGCATCAGAAGGTAGAGTACGAGCTCCGGAAAGTAAAAGATGTAAGGTAAAGGAGGTACGCGGTACCCAAGTAGAGTAGATAGTAAAGTAGTTGGAGTTTAGACATGGGGGAAATAAGCATTACGATTCTGTTTTCAGTAGTGATAAAGGTATAATTACTAGCACCCACCCAACTTACGACTTATAGGCACCAACAGACGTAGCCTTGGAAAAGAAAGGAAATTTCAAGGCCTAATAAGGGTTAGATTAGTCCTAGGCAATGGACAAATTGTTAGAACTAGGTGCCATTTTTGTATGGTATTATGAACATGTGGATAGTTCCTTTTTACGAGGCACATAAGTGGTGTACTCTGGAAGTGTTTAGCTTGGTATAACTCTCGAGTGATTAGAAGTTTCAGAGATTTGATAGTTCAATTTTTGTATATGGGATAACTATTCACTTTATGTAATTCGTGTTTCCAGTGAAGAAGGGATACTATGCGACAAAGAATAAGGTCGAATGAAGAGGGGGAGGCTAGAAGTAAAAGAACGTCTCGTTGGAGTTCTCTAGAGGAAGATAAGAGATAGTAATATCAGTAAGCATAGATAAAAGGAAAAGTGAAGTTTTATGAGTAGATATGGGAAATGGTTAATGATTATGAACTGAAGTATGGTAGTACGGCGAGGTTCATAATCTAGAGGAAGAGAAAGCAAGAGAAGGCAAGTTTTGAATTATAAAAAGGTATAAGTCGTAATTACGAGAAGTTAATTGGCGTCTTCAATAAGAGTTATCAAAAGACCAATCTAGCCCCTGGATTTAGAAATAACAATATTGGGTAGTAACCTAAGATAACCAGATGCAAGTTAGGAACTCGAAGGATTTCTGTAATAGTTGGCATTGCGATATTTAAAAAGTGACTGATTAGGTGGTAAGAGGATGAATGATAGCAGAACAACCTTTGAGGGTTATTAGAAAGATGTCTCCTTGAGACAAGCTTCATGAGCAAAGCTAAGCTCATCAAGGTCGAGCATACCAGTTATGACTATATGACACTACATGAATATAAGTAATCTAGTTGCCCTAGTAAGGAAAGATCACTCCAAGGCAAGCTATAAGCCATCGGAAGTGAAAAGAATTGCAAAAAGAGAAGATGTAATAATGTAACCTGTACAAGAGTGGAATTCAATGGAATAAGAAGTTAATTTCTCTCCTAAGGGGGGAAGATGGTACGATAAAGTGTTGAGGCAGAATAATGTGGTTTGCTTAGTGATAGAGCAGTAAGAAGGATTACGATAAAAGGTTTGATGCGAATGAGATTGTATTTACTTAGACTCTACAAATTTGTAACGACTCTAGAATAGTGCTTAAGTACAAACGGTAGAGAAAAGTGTCACGACCCAAATCGGAGGGCCGCGACTGGCACCCGGTACCTACTCAACCGAGCGTCGCGTACCTTATCCTTCTTTACTATAAGACTCGTCACGGGCCATGATACACACACACACACACACACACACACACACACACACACACACACACACACACACACACACATATATATATATATATATATATATATATATATATATATATATATATATATATATATATAAGTAACAATATTAGAACTTAACTCATATAACTAATTCAAAAAGATTTATATAGATACATAGGGGCCGACAAGGCCGTTGCCATGTCATACCTAAAACTATACACATGACACTTTCTGCAAAACCTCTAAGAAAACATGACCATGATATATAAGTTGGGACAGGGTTCCCGACATCTTCATAAAACGAAATAACATATATAAAACGTGACTCGGCAATACTCCAAAAGAAGTGGAGCTCACCAACCAAAAGCTAATATCTGGAGGCAGCCTATAGTGGAGGGTCCTCACCTCGCCTATCTACACCTGCGTGGCATGAAGCACAGCGCCCCAGAAAAAGGGATGTCAGTACGAAGAATGTACCGAGTATATAAGACGGAAATAAAACGTAATAATAAGATACTATCTCGGGGAGGGATAAGAGTCACCTTATAACCTCTGACTTGCCGTTGAGGGCCATAACATATAGAATAAGAGTCATCTCGTATATATAAATAAAACTACAATATAATAGTTGTGATTACATCATTCTAGTGACGTTAACTACCCAACTGATTAGTGGTAACTGCCCGACCGGCCGTAGCGTGATGGTAACTGCTTGACTTCCCAACCGGCCATAGCTCGGGGGTAAATGTGTAACTGCCTAATCGGCCGTAGCTCGATGGTAAATGCATGACTGCCCTACCGTCCGTAGCTCGTATATATATATATATATATATATATATATATATATATATATATATATATATATATATATATATATACACTATACTATACTATATTATACTATATGTATAGCTTAAGATATATAAAAAGACAAAAATATTATAAAGAGATATTCAAATCAATGCGTTATATTTTTATTATAGCATTAAAAATCATGGCAATATCTTTCTTAGTCTTCCTCCCCCTATGGAATGAGCACAACAAGGTGCTAATACCACCATTGAGAAGAAAAAGAAACTAATCAAGATGTGCCAAAATACAAGTTACATATTAATTTACATGGTATCTCTTACAAATTTCATAAATCCTTCAAGGTCCGGAGGAATTTCCGTTGGTGGTGGCGGAAATGAAGCTTGGTCATCACCGCTTCTAGGCAAAGCATCATCCTCCGCAAGTTCAGCTAGCATTTCTTCGTAAGCTTCGTCTACCTCTGGTTGTGATTCAGCAAGTCCAAAATTTCTTCTTTCCGAACGGATCCAATATCTGAAAAGTACTGATTTTTCCAAGCTCTCCCTCATAGACGCTCTATAATCACCGAGTTGTAGTCTTGCTTGACTGAAAGCACTCTCTGATGCCACTGTTGAAGCTTGAATAGTTAAAATATCTCGGGCCATCCTTGAAAGAATCGGAAAGTATTTTTCTTTATCCTTCCACCATTCCAAAATATTAAAGGAGCCGTGGGGATTCACTTCCTCAATTCCCTGTGACAAATAAACTTCAAGCTCATTTAGTTGTGAAAAATCACCAGTACTAGAACCTTGAGAACCCCTGAACCCTGCCCAAGCACTAAGTGCTCTTACTCCCGCAGTTTTTTAGATGATTGAGAACTAGAAGAAGAAGAAGTTGGAATATTTGGTCTAGCATAATCTAATGCAACTTGATAAGCATTATAAATAGTTTGAACATTTATTTTATTTGAGGCTATTGTGTTCGGAAGTTTAGACAACTCCTCATCTTCAAGTGCTAAACCATTATAAACAGTTTCATACCAAGAGATGTTTCTGCCCGTTTAGAAGGTTGTCTAGAAAAAGTAGGGGCACTAATAGGAGGGTCAGACGGGGGATCATCTGGATTATTATTAGTTGGGTTAACTTCAGGAGCAGGACTAGTGGGTGTATCGTCATCCGGTTGCATTTCATCAAAATCTATTTCTTCATCATCATTTTCATCAATAGTTGGATTACCATAAAGAACATTCATATATTCATGGTTTAATTGTTCACCGGGTACAATATTATGACAAAATTGACTCTCGGTAAATTGTAATAAATTATTATTCACTATCAAGAATAGGAGGGGTAGGACGGGTAACAGGTTTGGGTCGGGGAGCCGGGGGAAGTGGAGGAGGAACAGATTGGCCACTAGATTCACCACTCTTCGATTTTCCCTTATTTTTACTAAACATATTTTTTAAGGAATAAACCATCTTAATTAATCAAGCAAAATAAATAAAACAAACAAAATTATAATATTAAAACTTAAGAGTTGGAACGAGTTTACCGAATTGACGAACAACTTGTTGGAAATTGATTATCGTTGAAGACTTCAATTCACCAACTTCACAATTGTTTCACAAATTATAATAATAAAGTAAGCAATAGTAGCAATTATAGAAGTAAATTAGAGAGAGATTGTGATAGATTGATGATTTTGTAAGAAAAAATAAAATAATGATGGAGTATTTATAGTTGAAAATAGGGAAAAAGTGTATTATAAAAAGTTTGGGATTAAAACAAAGTTGGGGGGGTTAAATGGCTATTTTTGACAGCCCAACGGCTATTTTTATTTTTTATTTTTTAAAAAAATTAAAAAAAAATTGCCGTTGGGACCGTTTGGCCCGCTAAGGGACCAGGCCGATCCCGGGCCCTGCCAGGCCAAACGGTCCCGGGCCTGATGGGCCCAAATCATGGGACCGGCCCACGAGACCGGACCAGGCCCGCTAAAACCGGACCAAACGGTCTTGGCCCGTTTGGCCCGCGGTCCCGGGCCTGGACCGGCCCACTTGCCAGCCTTAGTCTCAAATGGACAAGTAATACAACCACAACATAACATAGTTTGTCTTTCTCCAGCACCAATACACAACCCACACTATGTCTATGGAACCTCTATAGATAAAGATGAGTACAATGATAATGCCGGCAACAAGGCCCCGGCTATACCTCAAATAGAATACACAAAGAACAAAAGATACATGACTCCGGGATGAAGTGGGGTTCACCAAGTCAGCTGGGAAGAAGGTGTACTACTATCACTGATCAATGTCTCCTGCTGTGGAACTACCTGCATCCATTTAAAGATGCAGCGCCCCCGGCAAAAGGGACGTTAGTACCGTAGAATAGTACTAGTATGAAAACTAAACACCAATTTAAGAATTCAGAAATACAAGATGAATATGATGAACCAGTGCGGCAATAGTATAATATAGATAACCGTTTAAACCAGAGCAAGCTTATTAAGAGCTATTAATAACATTTATAGGATATAAGATGAGATCCTCTGTAACCATCTTCACACAAAGCATCCCCGCCGCCTCACCCGATGTATGCAGGTGGAGGTGTATGTATAATACCACAACTCTACTCAAGCGGCCCTGCCGCCTCACCCCAATGTATGCGGGTGGATGTATAACCACAGTACCAAGAACCTACACAAGCGGCTATGTCGCCTCACCCCAATGTTTGCAGGTGGTAATGCATCAACGATACCAATACCAACACAAAGCAGCTATGCCGCCTCACCCCAATATATATATATATATATGTGGGTGGTGGTGCCACAACAATACCAAACTATACACAAAGCGGTCGTATCGCCTCACGCCAATGCATGTGGGTGGAGGTGCAGTCCCACAATACCATAATCCCTACACAAAGTGGTCAAGCTGCCTCACCCCAATATATGCGGGTGGAGGTGTATCAAAATCACAATCTCTGCACAACTTGGCATAATAACTTTCACATAAATCATGACTTGAAATTATAACATGTGGATACACAATCCATAGTTTGAAACACATCCTCAATTTATAATGCAATATGATAAGAGCATTTAAAACACAAATTGAACATATAACTTTATTACAAAACTTATCGAAATACTCGGTTTGTAATCAACATCTTGGAACTTACAAGGATAATGGGAATTCCAATTCTTAAAGAAGAGTTTAGCCAACATACCTCAATTGAGCTTCCTTAAACTCTAAAACAATCCGGAATTCTTAATAACTTCAATCTATTTTAGAAATATAACAAATTGAACCAAAATTAGGAAGATGATTATCGTTGTAGCTCATTTGAGCATTTTATCAAACACTAGGTGTGCATTAAGGTTTCAAGGCCCTTTTTTTATGAAGGATTCCATCATCCCACAACCCAATCTTTATCATTTTTAGCTCAACAATCTTCCTACACCCTTTGATAACACATGCATGTAAAATAAACAACTCTCATGCCCAAAAATTATCTTGCTAGTTACCGATTTACAGATGATTTTGAAACTAGGATTTAGGGAGTAGAATCTTACCTCTAGGATGAAGACCTAGTGAGTTTCCCTTCTTAATCTTCTAAATCTTGAGCAAGAATTGAAGAACAATTATTTAAGAACACCTTCTCACTCGAGGGCACTCTCTCTCACTCTAAAATATCAGATTATGTCTCAAAAATGGCCCAAAGAGTGTATTTAATGAAATAGGGTCAGGTTTTAAAAACCCAAAAATGGAGCTTCGAAATAAGGTATGCGATCGCATAACCGATATGCGAACCGCATATCAGTCACATAATTGGTTACAAAATAGCCAAAAGAATTGTCTGTATATGCGGTCACTATACGGTCCGCATAATTGTTATGCAGTCGCATAATGCACCGCATAACAGTTATGCGGTCGCATAGTCGACCGCATAGCTGCTTCTAGAGTGGCCCTCTCCTGCTCACTTCTGCGGCCATTATGCGGCCCGCAGAGTGATTATGTGGTCGCATAATGGACCGCATAAACGCACTTTTCTGCCAAAAAATTTCCTTCACTTTCCTGTGCATTGTTCAATACAAAATGAATTTCTATAATCCACAACACGTAAGCCCAGTCCGACACCATGAAATATTATTTTCTTTGCAAAATTAACCAGGCTTTACACCTAAGTACTTTGAAATTTTTCGGGGTGTTACAGAGTGGTTCTGTGGCCGCAGAATGGCCGCAGAAATGCATACTTCTGCTCAACATTTTCCTTCAACTCCCAGCGCACTGATCAATCCAAAAAGTCCGAACCGTGGCACTGTTCTCTACTATTATTAACCTCTACGCCTACTTTGGCATCACGGAACCCGGATTTTTAGGAAATATTTTACGGGGCCTTACATCAGCCATTGTTCAAGCAGAAGGATTTGAATCTGAGGCACCGGAGGTTACTTGATTTGAATAAGGATTATGATATCACTTTCTTGTATCATCCGGATAAGGCAAATATGGTAGAGGATACTTTGAGTAGGAAGGCAGGGATTATGGATAGTTTTGCTATGGATGTTCAAGCTTTAGCCAATAGATTAGTGAGATTGGATACTTCTGAGCCTAGTAGAGTTCTTGCTTGTGTAACTTCATAGTCGTCCTTGTTTAAGCGCATTAAGTCTCGACAGTATGATGATCCTCACTTATTAGTGCATAAGGACAGAGTGCAGCGAGGTGGTGCTATGAATGTGGTTATTGTAGATGATGGCTGGAACACCCCTTACTTTCATGTTAGAATGCATCATAAGTGAATCAGTATGAGCCAGAGATTAAGGACCTTTACAAGGATAATAATGGGTTAAAACAAGTATTAAGGAAGTATTGTGAGGGTTGGAGGTTAAACGAATCAAAGATGTTATAACCCGTCCTTTTCGGAGTAAAATTAGGAGTGCTTAATATTCTAATGAGGTCCTAATTTAAGGTAATTGAATCATAATGAAATCGTATATTAAGCTTTGCAGTCAACAAGTTGTAAAACCAAAGTTTGCAAAAGCTCTCGCAAGTTACGTTCATAATTTTAATGAAATTTGGGTCTAATATTGCTGAGCTTTTGTCCCAATATACTTGGATTTACAGGGTGATCAACACACCAAATTGAAGGTTTATGAGTCTAGTTTCCAACGCATTAAACTATTTATGATGCATCGTCATAGTAGAGAGATATTTTGCATTTTTGCGAGACTTCACAAACAGCCCTTTTTGGACCCACTTAGGCGGTGGCCGACCTCAAAACATTTTAGAATGGTTGAAAGGTTCATTTCTTGTCACGCCCCAAACTTGAAGAGGCATGGCCGGCACTCGGTGTCATACTCGGACCAAGCGTACCACTCTGTAACTGTGAACTATGGAGGGGTAACCCTCAACTTAGGCCGATGAGGCCATATTCTGAATCATCTAAAAATAACGTCTTTTTGATCTGAAAACATACCCAAAAGTTGATATATATAATTGTACAGGCCAAGGAAGCCTCCATGAACATCTACTGATATACAAAATATATAGGACTCGTCTACAAGCCTCTAGAGATGACTGTATCATGGTCGGGACAGGGCCTCAACCTACCCATCAAACCTGTATAAAAAAAATGGACTCCAAGGTTTAGACCTGGTAACTCCGAGGGAGTGGAGCTTACCAACCAAGCTGATGTTTGACTCTATCTGCTGGGAAGGTCTATCCAGCTGTCTATTAGTACCTCCAAGCATGAAATGCAGCATCCCCAGCAAAAGGGACATTAGTACGAAATAATGTACCGAGTATGTAAGACAATAGAATCTGAAAGCTGAGACTGAACTAATAATATAATAATTGAAAGTAACTGGGAGTCAAAGATAATTTGAACATATGCTTACCTACTGATACCGACTCAACTCTCTCAATATAGTAAGTAAAATAGTTGTGCGGCTCTATAAGGCTCGGTACGTATAACTGATCTGCCATAGTATGCTTGCTCATAGGCGCTCGGTCATACTAGGCTTTGTATCTCGGCCATTATGGGCTCGCTTATAGGCGCTCAGCCATATTAGGCTTGGTATATAACTTACCATCTGGTCAAAGGTTGCCCAATAGGGGCCTGCCCACTGATTATAGCTCGATGGTGGTAAAAATACCATAGTATTGCCTAATAGGGGCCTGCCCACCGATTATAGCGCGATGGTGGTGAAAATACCATAATACTGTATATATATATAGACCCTCTGCTCTCTTGACTGGAAGAAGGAAATACTTATCTGAATATAAAGTCCCGATAAGGGAGAATATGATAACTTATGAGACTAGGATAATATACATAAATTCAAGAATATGAACTTCTCTTTATGTCTCGTTATCAAAAATGAAGTAAAGGTTTAGCCTTAACATACCTTAACCCCATTGAGTCTTTAATACATTCCAAGCAACTCTTCAAACAACTCAACTCAATCTACCATAGCTTAAGGAGATTTAAAATCAGTGTTGCTAAGTCCGTTACTTAAGCTATTAGCTCATTGACATAAATTAGGCAGCATCTCCCCTGTAACAAGGGCCTCCTCCAATATCATATACCAACAACAACAACCAGAGAAATCCAACAACATATAAATATCAATAACAAGACACAATGTAACAACAACAAGTCACCACTACTTCATGACGAGCGGCAAGCTTCGATTGGAATCCGTATAACCCATATCACCCCTTATAGACTTCTTACTTTAACTTAACAGTATCATTAACATGATAATGAAGTCATTCATTAATGATTCCAGACTTATACCATATATTTATAACAAAGGAAACAATCCACAACTCTAACTATCCTCAATTAGCAACTTTATTCACTAGTTCATGTCTAGTCCATCCATTTAACTTAATCAACATCAAGATAACCTTAAGCATATGCAAGAACACAATACACATACCTCCTAAATTAGCTTCAAGTCAAAATCTAAGTTATATTTAGCTTACAACAGCCCTCAATGGCAATACCACACCATAGACGTGACTTAAGCTAATCTTCACTTCCAATCTAAAGTTTCATATGTTTCTTTCACCAATTCACTTGATAAACATATAGACATGCATAAAAACAGAAAAAATATCATAATCAAGTTATTTTCTCTATTTCAGCCATAACAATATATATATATATATATATATATATATATATATATATATATAGTCTTAAAACAACCCAACAAAAGATAACAACATCTCTTCCCATTTCAAGTGCTATCTTGTAATCTTTCACTCCAACACCACAACCAATATGTAATTAACCTTAAACACCATAAAAAGGCTGTTAAACATACCTTAGTCAGTAGATAACATTGGAACCCTAAGCTTAACTGTCATGACCCAATTTTTTTTCCGTTGGGTATCGTGATGGCACCTAGTCTTAGGGACTAGGTAAGCCTAACAATAATTAAAACAACAATATTATTTAAATAGAATCTCTTAAAATTCCCAAAATTAGTAGTACAAGTCATAAGCTCTACAGAATGTTTGCTAGAAAACTTCTAAATACAACTGTCCAGAAATAAGAATAAATAGTGCAAAACAAAAACTGGAAGGTGACTCCGAAGCCTGCGAACGCAGCAGCAGGTTTACCTTGAGTCTCCACAGCAACAGTCCACACAGCTAGCTAACGAACAAATACCTAGATCTACACAAAAATATGCAGAAGAGTAGCATGAGCACACCACAGTGGTGCCCAGTAAGTATCAAGACTAACCTCGGTGGAGTAGTGACGAGGAACAGTCAAGACACCCACTGGTCTAATAAACCGAACAAATATAAGTACATGAATAATAGAAGTATGATGTCTACATAAAGACTATGCAATATTGCTCACAATACAATAATGGTATTAAAGCAAGAAACAACAAGTATTAGCGAAATATCATGAAAATGACACAGACAAAGTGAATGGAACACAACCTAAATTCGGAATCACGAATACAGCAAGGACAAGTAATAACTCAGTAATTACAACCGCTTTTACATCAGGTGTCAACAACTCCACGAGGTACCGAACCTCGGACAATTCACAATTCATGGGTCTCAATACCTGAACCCTAACACTTGGCATCCTATGCCCTCATAACACCTCATAACCACACTGATGACTCACGTGCCAATGTATGCGGGTGGAGGTGTATCACAATCACAATCTCTAAACCATAATCCCCACACAAAGCGGTCATGCCGCCTCACCCCAATGTATGCAGTTGGAGGTGTATCACAATCACAATCTCTATACCATAATCCCCACACAAAGAAGTCATGCCGCCTCACCCCAATGTATGCGGGTGGAGGTGTATCACAATCACAATCTCTACACAACTTGACATAATACATTTCACATAAATCACAACTAGAAATTATAACATATGGATACGTAATCCATGGTTTGGGACACATCCTCAATTTATAATGCAATATGATAAGAGCATTTGAAATACGAATTTGACATATATCTTCATCACAAAACTTATCGGAATACTCGATTTATAATCAAAATCTCGGAACTCACAAGGATAAGGAGAATTCCAACTCTTAAAGAAGAGTTTAGCCAACATACCTCAAATTCTTCCCTTAATGATACTACAACGATGCACTACACTAATCAACTTCAATCTACAATAACAACATCCAATGAGACCAATATTAGTAACAAATCCCATAGGTTCAATGTATTCATAAATTTCATCGCCAAGATTACCATTCACTTTCTCCCTTATTTTCTCAAAAGTACTATTCATGCCATGAACTAGATTTTTATAATCCAATCTTTCAACCCTTAAAACTTGTAAAAAATGCTTCAGATACTTCTAACTACTCATATTAAACGAGTTTGAAGCATTGGAATTACCTCTAGTAGATCAATCTTGAAAAATGACAACTTTGGTGATTTTTGTGTTCTTGAGAATTTGATGATGAAATCTTGTATTTGGATGTAAGAATGATGTTAGAAATTATGTATATTGAGTAATAATCAACGCAAAACATCATTAACAGCTTACCTTGGTTGATTGGACTTGATTTGAGCTCAAAATCGTCCCTTCACCTCAAGAACCATAACCCCTAAATACTCAAAATATCCCCCTTCCCCGACCATGTATTTATAGGCCCAGATTTCTGGGTTTCGGATACGGCCCTGGATGCTTTGCATCCCCACTTCACTCCTCTTTGAAGCTCGGATGCGGACTTGGACGCTATGGCAGCACTTCACTGCCAGGCTCTCTTTCGGACGCGGCTTCGGATGCTTCGCATCCGCAGGCTCCTCCGCCAGCCTTTGGTAATTTGATCATAACTTCTTGTAGGAATGTCTGAATGACGAACGGTTTGAAGAGTTAGAAACTAGACTCAAAGGGCTTTAATTTTATATGTCGATCACCTCATAAGTCGTTATACTTTGGTAGCAGCATATGTTTGAAGTAGGATCTTGTGCGAATTGAGACATCCTTTCCACTTAATGTATCTTACTTGTTCCACACGAATTCTTCCCATTCACAAAACTCCTTAGTATGTTTCAACACACCTTAAACATATACGTTTCATTTCGAAATAATGTGGTTCTTTCCCATGGGTCTCCTTTAATACTCTAACACGTTATTCCCAAATACCGTTGGCGTACTTTAAAATATTAAATCGTTAGAAATATTTTTCGGGGCCTTACAGGGCCAACGTCTCGAAATCGGGTAAAAGTCACAAAATGCCAACACCCATTCACTCACGAGTTCACTCGTACCAAAATAATCCAAATCCGATGTCTAAATCCCAATCAAAACTCAAAACTCTTAATTGAAGAACTTCTTCCCATTTTTCCTAAATTTTCAATCCAAACCCGAAATTTAATGAAGAAAACAACTGTAGATTAATGAAATACAACCAAGAGCGAGTTGGAAATCGTTACCCCAAAGCTCTCTCTGAAAATCCCTCGAAAAATCGCCAATTCCCGAGCTCCCAAGTCCAAAAATGAAGAAATGAATCAAACCCTCGATTTGCCCCATTTTCTGCCAGTTAAACCGCATCTGCGGAATTCCCATCGCAGGTGCGAATTCCACTCAAAACTCAGTGTCCGCTTCTGCAATCCAAGGGTCGCACCTGCGGATCCATGTCCGCTTCTGCGGTCCTTCACCACTCCTGCAATTGCTCCATTGCATCTGCGGGCATCGCGATGCGAAATTTTCCTCGCACCTGTGACCATTGACCCTCCTCCACTTTTCCGCTTCTGCGCTTGCCTCTCCGCACGTGCGCTCTCGCACCTGCGGTCTCTTCACCGCAGATGTGAAAATACCAGAGGCCTGAAGACTTAGCAGTAACACAAATCAAACTTTTAATCTGTTAAGCACCCGAAACTCACCCGAGGCCCCCGGGACCTCAACCAAACATACCAACCAATCCTAAAACACCATACGAACTTAGTCGATCCCTCAAATCACATCAACTAACGATGAAACTACGCATCGCACCATGAATCGAACTTATAAATTTCAAATCTTTCAACTTCTAAAACCCATGCCGAAACCTATCAAATCAACCCAGAATGACGTCAAATTTTGCAGGCAAGTCCCAAATAACATAACGGAGCTGTTCCAACTCTCGGAATCGAATTCCGATGCCGATATCAAAAAGTCCTCTTCCGGTCCAAATCTCCAAAAATTCGACTTTCGCCATTTCAAGCCTAAATCAGCTACATACCTCGGATTTATAGTCCGGACACGCTCCTAAGTCCAATATCACCCAACGGAGCTAATGGAATTGACAGAACTCCATTCCGGAGTCGTCTTCACATAGTTCCGACTACGATCAAAATTCTAAGACTTAAGCTTCTGTTTTAGGGACTAAGTGTCCCAAATCACTCCGAAACAACCGGTAACTGAATTCAACCACGCACGCAAGTTAATACACATAATATAAAGCTGCTCAGGGCCTTATGCTGCCGAACGAGACTTAAATTCTCAAAACGATCAGCCGGGTCGTTACATCTTTCCCCTCTTAAACAAACGTTCATCCTCGAACGTGCTATGAATCGCCTCGAAGTCTTCAAATCACTTAAAGTATATACCCAACACACACCGGTGGGTGACCCCATGTCACCCCAGTCTACATAAGCCTGACGACACCATCCCAATTGTAATTTATCCTTTCTATCAACACTGATATGCCTTAGAGTCAAAATTCTCACCTTCCATTTATCTTCAAAAGACCCGATTCTAAATCCATTACCGATATCAGTCTCAACCAGCGGTAACAACTCATGCCTACACCCACAAGGTATGACCACAGAACAAGACATGCCACATATAGGCCCATAATGACATTTCTGATCACAATAGCTACCTGAAATCAAAAACAGCACAAGCAATTAGACCCATATCCGTTAGAATCCCGTTTCAAACCACCATAATGCCGACAATGATGCAAGAAACACGAAGACCTCATAACTATACTCCCGAATCAGCAAGTCACAACTAACACCACCGGGCACACACCCCGCAGGCCAAAACTCAAGAAGCACATAACGAAATTGACTAAATATGTAAAGAAAAACACATAAGATAAATATCAAACAAGCCTGACAAGCACAACTTTCTAACAATACCCTACTACGAATCAATTCAAAAGGAAAAATCAAAGTACATGAACAAATCATAAGGATCTCATCCTGGTATCACCCTCCACCGCGGCACGCAACCCGACTCAAACATATCAAATCACATGGAGTCGCGAGGGTCTCACCTTTAACTCTGAATCACAAGTCGAATACACGTCATACAAATGGAAACCTCCCACTAACTCAATTCTACCAATAAAATTTCAACACTTGCTAAACTTTCACCCCGGTGGAGTATCAAATCACAAATTATAACCAATTTACTCAGGAATCACATCAAGCCTGCCATAATGGACAACATGAATTCACTTCTACTCTCGTAATAATAAATAGAAACAAACGATAGACACGGGCTACCACTCATAGAGTCTCCCAACAGGGGTAAAAACCTAAACATAATACTAAGTCATAAACTCACCCATAGGTAGGACAACAAGTAGGGAAACTCGCCCCGATAAGCAGGACCGAATCAAAATACGAATGATGCCCCTCTGTAACAAATCAAAAATATACCTGTATGACATCATCTAGCGCAGTGACCTCAAGCCTATTATATGAAACACATCAATGGGTCGGGCCTTCCCCTCTTGGGCACCCTCTACTCGCCTGAATACTCTGCTGTGACACACATGTCCAGAGTCTAGGACAATCTCTCACCCTGTGGCTGGTATCTCCACACTCGAAGCAACCTATCTGCTGACATGGTTGTGGGAACTGTGAGGTACGGATACTCTGAGACCCATGAGCACCTGAAACACCGTGCGAAACCTGAAGTGCAAACTGAACTGGCTGACCCACAAAACCTCTACCATGTTGTACCCTGCCTCCAAAATAAGGACCAGTAGATCTCTCCGGTCTACGAGGCCTCCTCACCTCCCTATCCTCTCTCTCCTGATCTCGCCTGTACTCTCTCTCGTGGCCTCGCCTATCTTCTCTCTCCTGGTCCCACATGCCCTCTACTCGGCGGGCGATCCCTACCACCTGCTAAAATGAAACATCTGACTCTAACTCACGAGCCATGCTGAACCGAATATCATGTCTGAGTCCCTCAATGAATCTACGGACACGCTCTCTAAGGCGACCAAAGCAGGTGCATGCCTGGCCAAATCACTGAATCTCACGGCATACTTTGACACTGACATAGTGCCCTGGCGCAGCTGCTCAAAATCCGCGCGCCATGCATCTCGAAGGGACTGAGGTACAAACTCTCTCAGTAACATCTATGAAAACTGAACCCATGTAAGTGAAGCTAACTCGGCTGGGCTACCCAACTTGTATGCCCGCCACCATTGGTAAGCCGCTCCCCTAAGCTGGAACGTAGTAAAAGCAACCCCGCTCGTCTCCACAATACCCATGGTACGGAGAATGCGTGACACTTCTCCAGAAAACCCTGTGCACTCTCTGAAGCCAAACCACTAAATATAGGAGGGTCATATTTCTTGAACCTTGCAAGTCTAATTTGCTCTTCCTCAGATGCTGCTGCCCTGACCGCGGGTTGAACTGGGACCACAGGCTGTGTCGCCATGACACCTGGAGCCTGACCAATAAGAACTCGCTGCTCTGGGGTGTGGGCGGCGGGAGTCTGGGCTCCTCCCCCGGTCTGTGAAATAGCTGGTGCAGCCAGAATCAACCCCGCCTGAGCCAATGTACCAAACATGCTCAGGAACTGTGCTAAGGTCTCCTGAAGTTCGGGGGTAACAGCAGGCGCCTCCGGTACCTACTCCCCAACTGGAACTACTAGCGGCTCCTCAACTGCTGCCCTGGTAGATGCTCTGGCTGTGGCACTTACTCCTCGTTGGCCTCTGCCTCTGCCTCTAGCGATACCTGCTCCGGGAGCAGCGCTGTCGATAACTGCAGCTCGTGTTCTCACCATCTGTGACAGAATGCAATGATAAAAGTTCAAACTACGAGATGAATAAGCTCGCACGATAGGAATGAAAGAAGTGAAATTGTCTTAATAGTTTCGTAGCCTCTCGAAGATAAGTATAGGCGTCTCCGTACCGATCCGCAAGACTCTACTAAACTCGCTTATGACTTGTAACACTTATGAACCTAGAGCTCTGATACCAACTTGTCACGACCCAATTTTCCCTCCGTTGGGTATCGTGATGGCACCTAGTCTTAGGGACTAGGTAAGCCTAACAATAATTAAAACAACATTATTTAAATAGGACTCTTAACATTCCCAAAACCGGTAGTACAAGTCATAAGCTCTACAGAGTGTTTGCTAGAAAACTTCTAAATACAACTGTCCAGAAAAAAGAATAAACAGTGCAAAACGAAAACTGGAAGGTGACTCTGAAGCCTGCGAACGTAACAACAGGTTTACCTTGAGTCTCCACAGCAACAGTCCACACAGCTAGCTAACGAACAAGTACCTGAATCTGCACAAAAATGTGCAGAAGAGTAGCATGAGCACACCACAGCGGTTCCCAGTAAGTATTAAGACTAACCTCGATAGAGAAGTGACGAGGAACAGTCAAGACACCCACTGGTCTAATAAACCGAACAGAAATAAGTACATGAATAATAGAAGTATGATGTCTACATAGAGACTATGCAATATGGCTCACAATACAGTAATGGTATTAAAGCAAGAAACAACAAGTATCAGGGAAATATCATGAAAATGACGCAGACAAAGTGAACGAAACACAACCTAAATCCGGAATCACGAATAAAACATGGACAAGTAATAACTCAGTAATTACAACCGCATCCTGTGCCCTCATAACACCTCATAACCACACTGACGACTCACGTGCCAATAGAGCCATTCTCACATAGAAGACAAGTAAACAAGGGTGAGCATCTATACTCAACAATATCAAGAACACCTCTTATCCGATAAGAGTGCTTAACTACGTGTGTGCTTGTGCAAGTGTCCTAACATAGTCCATACCAGCAAATAAGCATAAGGAAGAAGAAGAACGGACAACACGTAAAATATTTTCTCACATCTTTCACAAGATAAAGCTCACACAGGTACGTATACCACTACACAAATATCAACAACAAGAATGCCCCCAGGCCATAAATCATCACAAATCAATCCCTGATACAGCCCACCTTGTCTCTCCACGTATGCAATAGTAACATAAATGCCCGCCTTGTCTCACCACACGTGCATAATAATGTTCCCACCTTGTCTCGCCACATGCGCAACCCACACATATATATATCCCACCTTTTCACGCCGCATGTGCAAATATCAATAGTAACAATAGCACGGCAGAAACCTCGTGCAACCCCATAACAACAACCGCACGGCAGAAACCTCGTGCATCACAATAATAACAACCGCACGGCAGAAACCTCGTACGTCACCACAACAAATACAACAACAACAATGGCAATAATACAAAGTACGACAAGTAAATCAACTCAAGAACTCTTAAATCACAGGAAAATGTGGGACCAAATCACAAAGAATAACCATAGTAAAGATTGCTAGGCGTAAAGAGAACAACTCAACAAAGGGAAACTAATGTGTATCAACGATCCCACAATATACATTTCAATAACAGGAAAACTAACACGAGTCAAATACTTCCAAATAAAACAAGTCGACTAAGATATAGGATATCTAAAACTTCTTTTAAGGTTGAGAAATTACTACAATTTAATTAAGGATAAGCAACGGAAAGATAATCATAACCTCAATTAAGACTGAACAAATTATAGAATGAAATAATATAAATTTCAAATAAAGATAAGCAGTTATGAAATGATAGCGTGGCTATAAAAGAGATAACAGTTTCATTTAAGGCACATATGAATCAAGTAACGATAATAATGGATCATGAAGCAATTTATTCTAATTAAGCAGGTAGATGTGAATTTAGTAATTAAGATATATAATCATAACAATAACAACTGCATATTCAATGAATACAAGGACCTAAGAACCCAAAAAGGCCAACTATCCACAAATAAGTCTGTGCACGCACTCGTCACCTCGTGCACACGGGCTACAATCAACATAGAAGACTCAAATCCTAAGGGGGAATTCTCCCACACAAGGTTAGGCAAGATACTTACCTCGAACCAAGCTCAAAAAGTCCGTAAGGATGCCCTTTCTTCAATTATCCGACTCTGAATGGTCCAAATCTAACCAAACACAATTGCATATCATGATTACAACGATAATAGACTCATCTAATTAATGAAATCAATATTTTAACAAAAATTCCGAAATTTACCCTAAAAAGTTGACCAGGACCCATGTCTCGGAATCGGGTACAAGTCACAAAATACCAACACCCATTCACTCACAAGTTCACTCGTACCAAAATTATCCAAATCCGATGTCTAAATCCCAATCAAACCTCAAAACTCTTAGTTGAAGAACTTCTTCCTATTTTTCTTAAATTTTCAATCCAAACCCGAAATTTAATGAAGAACACAACTATAGATTAATGAAATACAACCAAGACCGAGTTGGAAATCGTTACCCCAAAGCTCTCTCTGAAAATCCCTCGAAAAATCGCCAATTCCCGAGCTCCCAAGTCCAAAAATGAAGAAATGAATCAAACCCTCGATTTGCCCCATTTTCTGCCAGTTAAACCGTATCTGTGGACCTACCTTCGCACATGTGTCACCGCACCTGTGGAATTCCCATCGCAGGTGTGGATTCCACTCAAAACTCAGCGTCCGCTTCTGCGATCCAAGGGTCGCACCTGCGTGTGCGCACCTGCGGATCCATGTCTGCTTCTGCGGTCCTTCACCGCTCCTGCGATTGCTCCATCACATTTGCGGGCATCGCAGATGCGGAATTTTCCTCACACATGCGACCACTGGCACTCCTCCACTTTTCCGCTTCTGTGCTTGCCTCTCCGCACGTGCGCTCTCGCACCTGCGGTCTCTTCACCGCATGTGCGAAAATACTAGAGGCCTGAAGACTTAGCAGTAACACAAATCAAACTTTTAATCCGTTAAGCACCCGAAACTCACCCGAGGGCTCCGGGACCTCAACCAAACATACCAACCAATCCTAAAACACCATACGAACTTAGTCGAGCCCTCAAATCATATCAACTAACGATGAAACTACGCATCGTACCATGAATCGAACTTATAAATTTCAATTCTTTCAACTTCTAAACCCATGCCGAAACCTATCAAATCAACCCAGACTGACGTCAAATTTTGCAGACAAGTCCCAAATAACATAACAGAGCTGTTCCATCTCTCGGAATCACATTTCGACCCTGATATCAAAAATTCCACTTCCGGTCCAAATCTCTAAAAATTCGACTTTCACCATTTCAAGCCTAAATCAGCTACAGACCTCGGATTTACAGTCCGGACACGCTCCTAAGTCCAAAATCACCCAACAGAGCTAATGGAACCAGCGAAACTCCATTTCGGAGTCGTCTTCACATAGTTCCGACTACGGTCAAAATTCTAAGACTTAAGCTTCTGTTTTAGGGACTAAGTGTCCCAAATCACTCTGAAACAACTGGTAACCAAATTCAACCACGCACGCAAGTCAATACACATAATATGAAGTTGCTCAGGACCTTATGCCGCCGAACGAGACTTAAATTCTCAAAATGACCGGCCGGGTCGTTACATTAACTTAGCTCACCATCAACCTTATTCACATCACAACACCATAGAGGGGTTATTCTTCACCTTTGGCTAATGTTGATGTTGGATTATAGTGTATCTTCTTGGAATTTATTTGGAGCCTTGGGGGAACTGTTAGGAAGAGTTTAGAGGGTGCAATTATGGAAGGAGGTCGAAAAATGAGCAAAGCTCACCCCAAAAATGAGCTAAAAATAGGTGAAGGTCGGCCACCGACCAAGTGAGTCCCATAGGGGCTGCCTGCGCAGTCTCGTAAAAATGCAAATATCTCTCTATTCCGATTTCGTATCGACAAACGGTTAATGTATTAGAAGCTAGACTCGTAGATATTCAATTTGGTAGGTGGGTCATCCCTTAATTCCAAGTACATTGGGAGAAAATCTCAGCTACATTTGACCTAATTTTCAGCACATTTATGAATGTAACTTGTGATGACCTTTGCAAACTTTTATTCCACAGCTCGCTTGAGTTCAAAACTTAACACACGACTACGATACAACTAAAATAACTTATAGAATAACCTCCTTATCATGTTAATCACCCTAGTATCACCCCAAAAGTACATGTTATAACATTCCCAACTTGTCGACGTTTGACGAAACTTATTTTCATCATTCGTTTAGATTCTAAGCCTTCCAACCCTATTGGTACTTGGTATTCATGATTTTAAGTATTTGTAATCTCCGAGTTAACTTGATTAACTTACTCTATGTACTTTAAAAGATGATCTCATTTCTTAGCTTACATCAATTGACTTGCGACATACTTATACGTACGAAAACATGGGGTGTAACATTTCTGGTCATTTTTTGACAAAATATCATCCTCTCACTCTCCTAAGACCTCTCAACAGTTCCCTAAGGATTCAAGCTAAATACCAAGTGTTTATATCCAAATATGACATCAAAAGTTAACTAAGGTGAAGAATGACACCTCTACGGTGTTGTGGTATGATTACAGTTCCCTAAGACTTAAGCTTGAAACAAAGTCTTAAGAAGGGTAAAAGGGTTTAAGTTGGGTTCAATCCGAGCTTGCCGCTCGTCGCGTTAACTAGTAATTTGCTGGTAACGTTTATGTACTTGTTACTTCGTATATTAAGGTGTGTTGCAAGCCGTTTTAATTGGGATTGTTGAGGCGAGATTGGTTAAGGTATGTTAAGGAACTTTCATTCCTTTTTTGGCATGATTCTAAACGAACGGAATATAAACGAACGATACTTATAACGGCTCTACTCTTAGTAGTTTAGAAGCTTATGTCTTTGTTTTCCATGATGTATTTCTGATCCATTGTATTGATCTTTGACTCTTAATGAAACATATATTGATGATGTTAGTTCCATAACCTATTCGGAGGTTTACCTACCTTACGTCAATCCATAAAGTTCAGGATGTCTTTTCATGTGTCACTCATGCATTATATATGTATGTATCGATTTTATGACACCGAGTCGCGCTATAGACGACCCAATAACTTATGATATTTACGTACTCTCTAGAGGCTTGTAGAATAATTTCATGTATAAAGAAGTTTGCTCGGCGTCATTGGCCTGTATGTCCCATGTATTCACTTATGTACTACCTTTTGGGTTATTTATCGTTGGATAGTCTCTCATGCTTTGTCAGATTATTGTATGATGGCCTTCATGCCCACTTATATACTCTAGAATGGTAATTGATTTATGTTATGTTGGTGCTAGGTAAGTAAGGCTCGAGTGCCAGTCGTCCTTCACCGGTTTAGGGTGTGATAAACTTAATATCAGAGCAGGTCCGTCCTAGGGAGTATGAAAGTCGTGTCTAGTAAGTCTTTTTTATAGGTGTGTTGTGCATTACTCTTATAATCAGGAGTCTATGGGACATTTAGGATTGTCACCTTTCCCTCTCATTCTAGATCGTGCGATAGAGCTAAATCGTAATAATTTAACTCCTAATCTCTATTTGTTTCATAGTACACTGATGCCTATGATTAGAAAGAAGACGGTTAGTAAGAGATTAGGTGTGGCTGCGGGAGAGCTGAGTCACAAGAACTCGATTATGACTCATGCTTATGATGAGTAAATGTGCAGTTCTTATCATATAATGCGTCTACCAGTGTGCAAGTTATGTTGAGAGCCCTAAGGCATGAATATCTATCCTACCATGGGGGTAGAAAGCTATGAGAGCATCAAAAGGTAGAGTACGAGTTCCGAAAAGTAAAAGATGTAAGGTAAAAGAGGTACGCGGTACCCAAGTAGAGTAGATAGTAAAGTAGTTGGAGTTTAGACAAGGGGGAAATAAGCATTACGATTTTGTTTTCAGTAGTGATAAAGGTATAATTACTAGCACCCACCCAACTTACGACTTATAGGCACCAACAGACGTAGCCTTGGAAAAGAAAGGAAATTTCAAGGCCTAATAAGGGTTAGAGTAGTCCTAGGCAATGGACAAATTGTTAGAACTAGGCGCCATTTTTGTATGGTATTATGAACATGTGGATAGTTCCTTTTTACGAGGCACATAAGTGGTGTACTCTGGAAGTGTTTAGCTTGGTATAACTCTCGAGTGATTAGAAGTTTCAGAGATTTGATAGTTCAATTTTTGTATATGGGATAACTATTCACTTTATGTAATTCGTGTTTCCAGTGAAGAAGGGATACTATGCGACAAAGAATAAGGTCGAATGAAGCGGGGGAGGCTAGAAGCAAAAGAACGTCTCGTGGGAGTTCTCTAGAGGAAGATAAGAGATAGTAATATCAGTAAGGATAGATAGAAGGAAAAGTGAAGTTTTATGAGTAGATATGGGAAATGGTTAATGATTATGAACTGAAGTATGGTAGTACGGCGAGGTTCATAATCTAGAGGAAGAGAAAGCAAGAGAAGGCAAGTTTTGGATTATGAAAAGGTATAAGTCGTAATTACGAGAAGTTAATTGGCGTCTTCAATAAGAGTTATCAAAAGACCAATCTAGCCCCTGGATTTAGAAATAACAATATTGGGTAGTAACCTAAGATAACCAGATGCAAGTTAGGAACTCGGAGGATTTCTATAATAGTTGGCATTGCGATATTTAAAAAGTGACTGATTAGGTGGTAAGAGGATGAATGATAGCAGAACAACCTTTGAGGGTTATTAGAAAGATGTCTCCTTGAGACAAGCTTCATGAGCAAAGCTAAGCTCATCAAGGTCGAAAATACCAGTTATGACTATATGACACTACATGAATATAAGTAATCTAGTTGCCCTAGTATAAGATCACTCCAAGGCAAGCTATAAGCCATCGGAAGTGAAAAGAATTGCAAAAAGAGAAGATGTAATGATGTAACCTGTACAAGAGTGGAATTCAATGGAATAAGAAGTTAATTTCTCTCCTAAGGGGGGAAGATGGTACGATAAAGTATCGAGGCAGAATAATGTGGTTTGCTTAGTGATAGAGCAGTAAGAAGGATTACGATAAAAGGTTTGATGCGAATGAGATTGTATTTACTCAGACTCTACAGATTTGTAACGACTCTAGAATAGTGCTTAAGTACAAGCGGTAGAGAAGAGTGTCACGACCCAAATTGGAGGGCCGCGACTGGCACCCGGTGCCTACTCAACAGAGCGTCGCGTACCTTATCCTTCTTTACTATAAGACTCGTCACGGGCCATGATAGGCCATACACACACACACACACACACACACACACATACATATATATATATATATATAAGTAACAATATTAGAACTTAACTCATATAACTAATTCAAAAAGATTTATATAGATACATAGGGGCCGACAAGGCCGTTGACATGTCATACCTAAAACTATACACATGACACTGTCTGCAAAACCTCTAAGAAAACATGACCATGATATATAAGTCGGGACAGGGTTCCCGACATCTTCATAAAACGAAATAACATATATAGAACGTGACTCGGCAATACTCCAGAAGAAGTGGAGCTCACCAACCAAAAGCTAATATCTGGAGGCAGCCTACAGTGGAGGGTCCTCACCTCGCCTATCTACACCTGCGTGGCATGAAGCACAGCGCCCCAGAAAAAGGGACGTCAGTACGAAGAATGTACCGAGTATATAAGGCGGAAATAAAACGTAATAATAAGATACTATCTCAGGGAGGGATAAGAGTCACCTTATAAACTCTGACTTGCCGTTGAGGGCCATAACATATAGAATAAGACCCATCTCGTATATATAAATAAAACTACAATATAATAGTTGTGATTACATCATTCTAGTGACGTTAACTGCCTAACTGATCAGTGGTAACTGCTCGACCGGCCGTAGCGCGGTGGTAACTGCTTGACTTCCCAACCGGCCATAGCTTGGTGGTAAATGTGTAACTGCCCAACCGGCCGTAGCTCGATGGTAAATGCATGACTGCCCTACCGTCCGTAGCTCGATGGTAAATGATGATGCATATAATACCATTATGAACATTAACATCTTTATTGAATACCTTAATAGAGAGTTAGGAACATACTTAGGCATGCTTTGAAAATGGCCGCAGAAGTGAGTAGGAGAGGGCCATTATGGAAGAAGCTATGTGGTCGACTATGCGACCGCATAACTGTTATGCGGTGCATTATGCGACCGCATAACAGTTATGCGGACCGCATAGTGACCACATACACATATAGGTTTTTTGATCATTTTGTCAGCAATTATGCGACCGATATGCGGTCCGCATAACCACTATGCGGTCGCATATGCGACCGCAGAACCTGTTCCGGAACTTTATTTTTGGGTTTTTAAAACCCGAACCTATTTCGTTAAATACACTCTTTGGGCCATTTTTGAGACATAATCTGATATTTTAGAGTGAGAGAGAGTGCCCTAGAGTGAGAAGGTGTTCTTCAATAATTGTTATTCAATTCTTGCTCAGGATTTGGAAGATTAAGAAGGGAAGCTCACTAGGTCTTCATCCTAGAGGTAAGATTCTATACCCTAAACCCTAGTTTCGAAATCATCTGTAGATGGGTAACTAGCAAGATAATTTTTGGGCATGAGAGTTGTTTATTTTACATGCATGTGTTATCAAAGGGTGTAGGAAGATTGTTGAGCTAAAAATGGTAAAGATTGGGTTGTGGGATGATGGAATCCTTCATAAAAAGGACATTGAAACCTTATGCACACCTAGTGTTTGATAAAATGTTCAAGTGAGTTAGAACCATGATCATCTTCCTAATTTTAATTCAATTTGTTATATTTCTACAATAGATTGAAGTTGCTAAGAATTCCAGAATATTTTAGAGATTAAGGATGCTCAATTGAGGTATGTTGGCTAAACTCTTCTCTTAGAATTGAATCCCACGATATTCATGTAAATTATGTAAGTCCCGAGTAATTCATTATGACACTGGCTATTCCGAGTAAGATTGGGTTGAAAGATATATGTTCAACAAGCATCCCAAATGCTTTATTCATGTTATGTTACCAATTGAGGATGTGTTAAAATATGGGTTGTGCGTTAATAATATTTCGACTTTAAGTCAAGTTCAAATGAAGGCTATTATGCCAAATTTTGTGAAATATCTCTATGTGCATTAGACTCTAAATTGCTCACAGGTGTACTACACACCTTGATTTGAATTGTATTTATTGTTGATGACAAGGATGCTATTTGAAATTGATAAGGTGAGCATGAAATATTGAATATGGTCAACGTGCCAAGAATGATCTTATAATTATGGCTACTAGTGCCAATGAAATGAAAAGATGTGAAAGTATTATGAAATATGATGATTGATATAAAAAGGTTGATGTCTCAAATAAGACAGCCTATCTGATCGGGTCGTGCTCGGACACCATGCCGCACACATGGTGGTGATTGTACTGGAAATTATAATTGAAATTGTGATTGTGGTCAATGTCCCTAATGGATAGCCTAGCCGATCGGGTTGTGATCGGACTCCGTGTTAAAGACGGTGGTATTGATATTGAGAGTAATTGTGGTTGATGTCTCTAATGAGATAGCCTAGCCGATCGGGTCGTGATCGGACTCTGTGCTAAGAGTACGGTGGTACTGGTTTTGTGAATAATGATATTGTGAATAATGGTATTGTGGACAATGGTATATCGATATTAAAAATCTCCCAATGTGAGTTATGGGAATTAATTTGAATACTGTCTTGATCCTAAATTGAGGTTTGATGTTAATTAAAGGGCTTGGAAATACAACATGAATATGATGAATCATGGTAACAATAAAAGGGCTTAGATAGCTATTAACATCAAGCAAATTTATTAAGAACTTCCATTAAAATTTATAGATATTAAGTCGGGAATCCTCTATAACCACCTTCACACAAAGCGGCCATGCCGCCTCACCCCAACATATGCGGGTGGAGGTGTATCACGATACCACAATCTCTACACAAAGCGGCCCTGCCACCTCACCCCAATATATTTGGGTGGGGGTGTATCACCATACCACAATCCCTACACAAAGCGGACATTCCGCCTCACCCCAATATATGCGGGTGGAGGTGTATCACAATACCACAATCCCTACACAAAGTGGTCATGCCGACTCACCCCAATATATGCGGGTGGAGGTGTATCACAATACCACAATACCATATATAAACTCAAAGCAACATAGTTTGTCATTACATTTAAGGTCATAATTTCTCATATCATTGGAATACTTCATGTTCATACTCATCATGGAGAAACACAACTCATTACATTAGCACATGCATGGTAAATCAATAAGTCGATTTCATTGGCACATGGGCCCAATTCCTTTTCTTAAGGTTCGTCATCATTTAACAAAGGACATCTCCCTTCCATCTCATCATTCACTCCCTTGACATCTTGAGGTCATTATCTAGGTTCATGACTCTTGGGGACTTAACAATCGAAGTCATTTACATACATTATTTCAGAAGCATACAACTATAGTTGAAACCATTGGGACATACACCACTTCATAATTCTCATTTAGGCAACGATAACATTTCATGTTCATACTATTACTTACTTGTACTTGTCATGGGTGATCATAGAACATTAAGAGCATTTAGAACATTTAGGAACATCATAGCCTTTACTCACAAGAACGTAGGGGCTTATAATACATTGGAAACAAAAGTACAAATACATACATCTCATAACCTTTCACACCATATATCACTTAATTCGTACTTTCAACCACTTACAATATTATTATTTCATTGGATCTCTAGGCCATACATATGATTCTTCATTTATGGCACTGTGGCCGTATATCATATTCCACACTTTTATTTCTTTACTTTCAAGGATTATCATCATAAACATCATCATATAGAATACTCTTGAAATACTTTTCCCCAAAAGGGGCAATACACAATTTCAACTCATGAATATGTAAGAACTCAAAACATATTGGAAATACCTACCAAGCATAGCATTAGTTAGAACAACCTCATTTGGACATGACTTGAGTACATAAGCTTTTGGATAATTCTATTTTCGGACTCAGTTTGGAATAGTTTAATCAAGGCTCATTTCATAATATTTCACACATCATTTATTTCATTGGCGCTATTGGCCACAAGTATAACTTTCATTCTCGGCACGGTGTTCACACTTTATGCCAACTCACTTCTTTCACTTTCAAATAACTTTATAGATTATCGACAACAAAGAATCTCTAATCACGACTTTTAGTACACCTATGAGCAATTAAGAGTCTTAAGCATATTGAGATTTCTTATACAAGTTGGCATAATAGCCTTCACTTGAAACACAACTTAGAGTCATAATATTTTTATACCCAACTCATACTTTGAACACATTACCGAAGGATAACATCATATGATAAGAGCATCCGGAACACATTTTGAACATATACCTTTCAACACAAAGTTTATTCGGAATAGTTGATTTATAAAGAATAACTCGGGATTTACAAGAACATCATGGAATTCAATTCAAGGAAAGAAGTTTAGCCAACATACCTCGCTTTGAGATTTCCTTAAATTACTACAACGTTCCAGAAATTCTAACAATCCCAATCTATTTTGAGACATAACATAATTGAACACATATTAGGAAGGTATTCATGATTTCAGCTCATTTGAGTATTTTATCAAACACTAGGTGTGCAAATTTGGCTACAAGGTTCTTCTATAAGTTTCCTTCATTCTACAACCCAAACTCAATAATCTTCCCACAAACCTTATTGGTACATGCATGTATAAATAATACTCTCATACCCAAGAATCATACTCCTAATCAACCATCTTCTACCCAAATTAGAAATTGAAAACTAGGGAATGGAACCTAACTTCTTAGAGAACACTCTCACTTCTCTCAAAAAAACCTAAGATAATGGCCACAAAATAAGCCCCGAAGCCTATTTATCAAAATGGGATCGGGTTATGAAAATAGAAAAATTAACCCTCCGAACTCAGGTGTGCGGTCGCATAATGGACCGCAAAATCGGTGCCCAGAACTGGGCTGCACTGGCCAGGTTTGCGACCATTTTGCGGTCGTATAACTAGTTTTGCGATCGCATATTGATTCTGTGGTCGCACATCTGACCGCAGAATCACATTCTTCCAACCTTTGGTAATTTGGACATAACTTCTTGTAGGAGTGTCCAAATGACGAACGGTTTGAAGAGTTAGAAACTAGACTTGAAGTTCTTTCATTTGATGAGTAGATCATCATATAAACCCTTATATATATATGTAGATATGCGCGTCCAAAGTTTGGTCTTGTGCGTACTCATTTGGAACTTTAGTCTATCATGAAATTTCCAACTTGACTTGGACTTAGGGCTCTCCTTAGACCCCACATCACTTATAATATACCTCATACACTTATTATCATATCCAATTGATATCCATCATATTAATAGTCCTCGTCTGCACCTAAAATAATATAATTAGCGCACATCAACTTTCTTAATAGCGCTTAAGTACTTCGAAATTTTCCAGGGTGTTACATCAAGCTTCTATACATTATCAGGACATTCCATTCTTTCAAAGCTAGGAGGTTTCTTGAAGAACACTTCTTCTTTTAGATAGCCATTGAGGAAGGCATTTGTAACGACCCAAATCGGAGGGCCGCGACGGGCACCCGGTGCCTTACTCAACCGAGTACCAATATAACATATCTTTCTTATCACACCATCATAGGTAAATGGGCCAGAAGGGCTACCATGAGATAACTGGAATAAAACATAAGGGAATACTAGACATTGGACGACCCAACATGATATAGAAATTTATACACGTGTCATACAGGCCTATAAGTCCGACATGATCATTTGTACACTCAAAATATAGGCCGATAAAGCCATACAAGAATCCATATATATGACATCTGTCTACAAGCCTCTAAGAGTACATAAATGTCATAAAGGTCGGGAAGGGGCCCCGCCATACCAATCAATACATGTCCAAATCATACTGACCAAATAGGCAACTCCGGAGAAAATGGAGTGCACCAACACCTTCCGCTGAGCTGATAGCCTACTAGGAGGACTGTCAACCTATCTATCGAGACCTGCGGGCATGAAACACAGCGTCCCCAGGCAAAAGGGATGTCAGTTCAAATAAAGTACCGAGTATGTAAGGCATGAAAGAAACATGGTGTAAAGAACTCAACATGTAAGTCTGAATATCTCTGTGAATCATGAAACATTTATAATGTCATGCATATATGTGTAAATGTCATACCATGCATAGGTATATGAGTACATAACATTATCAAACCTCTTAGGGCATCCCATCATATCATCTCGACCTCTGTGGGCAAAATCATCAGTGTATACCAGCTGATCAGGTGGTGGTGCGTATATAACGTCGTAACCTTTCCCCATATCCCATATACATAGAATATATGCATATATAATGCAATCTGGTCATGGGTCAATGTACATGTATAAATGAATGCAATGCATAATGAAGTAAGTCAATAAAACCTCTCGGATAAACTTTATCAACTTACATATTTTTCTAAGACTCGTGAATAGATGATATAATAATAGGACACATGGGGAATCAAGAACATAGGCACTCCTAGTACTTCTATGAATAGAGCCATATATGAAAGTTGTGTGTTTGCTCGTTTCGTTTGTATCATATGGATCATGCCAAAAGTAAAGAAGGGATAGCCTTAACATACCTTTGTCGTTTACCTAACCACACGACGTCGGTTCAGCCCATTAGTACTTCAATCTACAAGAAACAATAAGGACCATTGTTAAGCTTACGGAAGCTAGAACTCAACACAAATGAGCGACTAGCTCATCTACGAAATTTTGGACAGCACCTCCCCTTATTCTTTTCTCTTTACTCAAATCCACAAACAATACCAACATGTCCATAA
The DNA here is from genome assembly GCF_000715075.1 of Nicotiana tabacum. NCBI lineage: Eukaryota > Viridiplantae > Streptophyta > Magnoliopsida > Solanales > Solanaceae > Nicotiana > Nicotiana tabacum. The sequence continues at coordinate 59,593,831 of NC_134102.1, read as the reverse complement.
TATAAACAAACATATTACATCAATATCCAACCTTATATCCATCGCAATACATCACCAAAACAGTCCACACAATCTCATACAACAACCAAGTGCTACTTTGCGCTTTTCATTCCTATAACTTAGCTAGAACTTGAATACACTTCAATAATGACAACCACAATATACTCAGGTTATACATACTGATTTTTAAGCCACAACACCACATAAAAACGAACTCCTAACAGTCCGCAAATTACAACAACTAAAAATTGATTTTCAGATTATTACTTCATCAACTCTTACTCCCACAACTTAGTTAAGGCACCAATAAGATTAAACACAACATGTACAAGACAATACTCTTATGTGACAGCCATTTAATAATATGAAACTACTCCAAACATTTCATAACACCACAACAACTTCAACTCAATTTCCAGCTAGAACTTAGATAAACTCAAATATATGAAAGAGGGAGGATTTTCTTACCTATATCAGATCTTGTATGGATGAAACAATGGTAGTATATTTCCCTTGATGGCCATTAACTTGCTTCACATCAGATCCTTCAAGATTGGAGATTACCCTTTAACTTGAATTGAAAGAAGAAGAAGATTATCAACAACTTCTTGAGAGTTTGGAGTAGGTCAATTTGGAAGAGAATTTCGTGGCTCTCTTTATGTTTCTACTACTTGGATATTATGAGGATATGTGACTTGATTCAGCCCCTAAAAGGGCCCTCTTGTCTAACCTACACATGTCCATTTAGGTGGACTAATTTGGGCCTTCCCTTTTAGCAAGTAGGTGACACACCTACTTGTCACCTACTTGGTTAATTAATAGGTGTCACATGCTGTCCTTATTTACATAGACACGTATCTTACCCTCATTTAATAGTCACGACATGTGTTAAGTAGCTCAAACTAGCAGGACGGGTAAGCAAGTAGCTCAAACAAGTATCCCGGTAAGCAAGCAACCATATTTTATGTATCCATTATCTCATTTGTTTTTTTCCAAGTCTCATTCAACTTAACTTAATTAAGACTTCGATAAACCTTCCTTATCCTTGTAGAGGGATTTCATTCCTTCTGAGCTTACATCAACCGACTTACGACATACTTTTATGTACAAAAATATGGGGTGTAATATTATTTCCCCTTTGGAACATTCGTCCTCGAATGTTGGCTAATGCGCTTATCAGCTCATAATCCACAAATACTTTAATACTATCCTTGCCATCAAGGCAACTGTTCTATGAATAAATCCAAAGGCAAGGGCATTCCCCCCTTTAGGCCTCTCTCTCACACCATGACTTGTAGTCGGAATTCTTCCAATCTCATAACTGTTGCTACCTTCTGTCATGCAGCCTGTGCGAATATGTCTTTGTACGCGTGCCTATGCGACTCTTCTTTCCTTTTTCCTCCATATTTTAGCTAATCTCTAGGCCTCACAGTTTTTGGTTTGGTACTTTATCGAACTTACGACGATTGCTATATTCTATTTCCTAGATTCATAACTTTTTTCCATCCATTGTTGATTCACCTTAATGTTGATCTATAGTCCACCAGTAATAACTTGAAACCTCTTATGTAATACATTGTCACTAAGGCTCGCGTTGCATCGAGGAACATTTGAAGTGATTTGCTTGATCAACTTCAATAACTGTATTTCATAGAATCCCAATGTGATTCAACTTATGGGGGTATTTTAATCCCGTGCAATTCATGAAATCCCTTTTCTTTAGATCATTACTCAATCAAATGTCTAAATGTCATCCTCTTTTCTTTTACAATTACACCCTTATTCTACTACCAAGGCAGCATTCCATCTCTTCTAAATGCTCATAGTCTTAGACTCCTCTGAGTTCACTCATGCTATACTGAGCTTTCTATAACTTACAGAAACCACTAGCTCTCTTATTTTGATGGGCTTAATCCCGAGGACTTACCTATTCTCACTCGCCTTTCCTTATCCTTACTCTTGTCTTCCTAAAACCTTGTCTCTCTAACAGACTTTAGCTTGCGACCTACACATATCTATTTATACTACTGGCAACCTCCTCTAACTTGCTTGTACCATAGATTTCCTTATGTTATTCTGGAACCTCAAGTGAGACATCACATTGTCTCTAACTCTTATTTACTCTCTTAACTAGACCTCTCGATACCTGGAAACCATAGGCTGGTAGATATGTCACTGACGACACCGCTATCATTTCTTGATACTGAAACCCAGTGCTTCTAGCCCTCTATCTGATGTACGGACTATTCACAACCTTCTGTATGTGAGTATCTTGTACCTTCTTTACCTTTACCTTACAAACCTTAAAATCTCGCATCGTATCTTCCATCTCTTTCATAACCTCCCTTCCATATATGTATAATTCACATCCACACTTGAAAGCCTTACTATAATACTTGCACCTATGGTGCATACACAATCTAATGTAACCTTCATACTGACTTCCTATGAGGATGGTACTCTTCTAACTGGCTTTATCTTACACCCGTTATAGAATATGGCTGATGTACTATCTCTCTTGTACCTCTGATATTAAGAGTGATTCTACAATGGTTTCAATCACGATTTCTATAATTATCTAGGTCCAATAATCATACTACTGATTTACTTAGCTGATGTAACTCTTTAGTTTCCTCTTCTCTCTCAGCCTTTATGTACGCTTAAGCTATCTTCTGATCTGTGGCTCAGGGTATTAGTTATTACTTTAGCCTTCCATGGATGGTATGAAATATCCATGATATACTCTTCTAACAATTCAATCCTTTGTCTATGACCTGGGTTCAATTCTTTCTTTTAACTTATATTAGAGTCTTCTACGGCAGTATGAATGTCAACTTATAGGATGCATGGATAATACTCCAAAATCTTAAATGTGTTTATAACGTAACTAACTCTGGGTCATTGATAAAATAATTCCTTTCGTTCCTTCTCAGCTTTCTTTAAATGTAAGCAATTACTTTTCCTGGTCATCTTTTGTCACGACCCATTCATTAGCCATGGTAGGTGCCACTTTCTTATGGAGTGCATACAATGTTGTACTGAGACTGTTTTTACATGACCATTTCTTCTTCAAATTACTATGCTTAGTATGAAGCCTTCTTCCCTATTTCCTCAGCTAGTCTTTCATTGTAGATCTTAGGGAGGACCCTCTGACTCTTTGTTAAGTTGCGAGCTTATTACATCGTATACCCGACGGAATTTTTTTGATGTTCTTCCTCGCCTATAATTATCCTTAGTTACTTACTTCCACGCCTTTGTGCTTGTAGGGTTGCTTCTGAATTGATATTTTGACTGTCTTCCCAGTGGCACTCTCTTTTATTTCCGTAACACCAATATGGTACCTTTAACTACCCCAACTCCTATCTGAATATTTCTCAAGGATTACAATATCATAACTGCAAGACTGAATTCACCATATTGGGTTTCACTATGTTTATCTTGCATGATCTGTTGATTTGTCTGTATCCTCTTGTCTAGCCATAACTAGGCTCTTCCTGAATCAACTACTAACTACTCGTTGGTCCATTCTCATATCTAGGGAGGGAGGATTTTCTTACCTATATCAGATCTTGTAGGGATGAAACAATGGTAGTATATTTCCCTTGATGGCCATTAACTTTCTTCACATCAGATCCTTCAAGATTTGAGATTACCCTTTAACTTGAATTGAAAGAAGAAGAAGATTATCAACAATTTCTTGAGAGTTTGGAGTAGGTCAATTTGGGAGAGAATTTCGTGGATCTCTTTATGTTTATACTACTTGGATATTATGAGGATATGTGACTTGATTCAGCCCCTAAAAGGGCCCTCTTGTCTAACCTACATATGTCCATTTAGGTGGACTAATTTGGGCCTTCCCTTTTAGTAAGTAGGTGACGCACCTACTTGTCACCTGCTTGGTTAATTAATAGGTGTCACATTCTGCCCTTATTCACTTAGACACGTATCTTACCCTCATTTAATAGTCACGACATGTGTTAAGTAGCTCAAGCTAGTAGGACGGTTAAGCAAGTAGCTCAAAGAAGTATCCCGGTAAGCAAGCAGCCATATTTTTTGTATCCATTATCTCATTTGTTTTTTTCCAAGTCTCATTCAACTTAACTTACTTAAGACTTTGATAAACCTTCCTTATCCTTGTAGAGGGATTTCATTCCTTCCGAGCTTACATCAATCGACTTACGACGTACGTACCTTTATGTACAAAAACATGGGGTATAACAACACTCTTGACATTCATCTGATGGAGAGTGAATTCCATGTAAGCAGCAAAGGCTATGGAGTCTAATGGCTTCCAATCTTGTAAGTGGAGAAAAAGTCTCATCATAGTCTATGCCCTCCTCATGACTATATCCTTGAACCACCAATCTTTCCTTGTTTCTTGTAACTGCTCCATCTTCATAAAGTTTGTTTCTGAAGACCCATTTAGTGTCAATCAATATTTTTCCTTGGGTCTTGGTACCAGATGCTATATTTGTCTTCTCTCAAATTGGTTGAGTTCATATTTTATTACATTCACCCAATCTGCATCCTACAAAGCTTCAGAAACACTGTTAGGTTCTATAATAGATAAGAAAGCATCAAAAGCATATAGATTATTTAAAGAAGATATGGTTTTGATTCCAGAAGTTGGATCGGTGATTATGTTCCCAATGGGATGAGAACTTTGATACTTGTTAGGCTTCACAACCAACTGGATTTCTCTAGATATTCCTTCAATGTTTTCTTGCTGAGGAACATGTTCATGGACAGGTTTCCTCAAGGTTTTAGGATTAGCTCCTCTTTGTTCAGTTCCCCCTGTCAGGTTGCCTTGGGTGGAAGGACCTGTTCCTTCTTGTGGTGCAGCTTCAGGCTGGACTGTGGTTTTATCATTTGAGTTTCTTACCAGCCCAATCTCATCATCATCTTGTTCCTGCCTCTCAGAAAGAATGTTAATTTCATCAAAAACAGCATGTACACTTTCTTCTACACACATAGTTCTTTTGCTATATATCTTATAAGCTTTACTATGTACAGAATATTCCAAGAATACTCCCTTATCACTTATGGGATCAAACTTACCTAGGGAGTCTTTTCCATATTGTGCACAAAGAAATTACATCCAAATTCCCTAAGGTGGGATATATTTGGCTTTCTCCCTTTAAATAACTCATAGGGAGTTTTCTCAACAAGAGGTCTAGTCAAGCACCTATTTATAGCATGCAGTGTTCACAGCTTCTACCCAGAAGTTATGAGGCAATTTACTAGCAAGTAGCATAGTCCTAGCCATTTCCTCCAAAGTCCTATTATTTCTTTCAAATACTCCATTTTGTTGTGGAGTTTTAGGAGCAGAAAAATTATGATCTATGCCGTGCTCATCACAAAATTCAGAAAATTTAGCGTACTCAAACTTAATACCATGAGCAGACCTAATTGATGCAAGTTGATTACCTAGTTATTTCTGAGTTTTTCTAACAAATGAAGTGAACATGTCAAATTCGTTAGATGTTAAAAACAGTGTCCAAGTAAACCTAGAGTAATCATCAAAAAGAACCATAACATATCTCTTACCACCTCTGCTCATTGTCATCATTGGTCCACACAGATCCATATGGACCAGTTCCATCATCCTGGTAGTACTCACCATTTTCTTACTTTTGAAAGAGGATCTTACCTACTTTTCCCTTGCACAGGCCTCACAAAATTTATCTTCTTTGAACTTATATTAGGCAGCCTTATCACCAAGTCTTTGGAGACTAGTTTGTTAAGTTGACTCAGACTTGCATGTCCAAGTCTCTTATGCCACAGGAGGGGATCATTATCCAATACACTTAAGCAAGTTAGTTCATTATCTGAAAGTGTGGACAGATTCACCACATATATGGTGTTCACTCTTTTTCTCTTCAAAACTATTTTGTCAGTGGTAATATTAATCACAAAGCATTTTGTAGAGGTGAAGGCTACCATATTTCCTCTATCACACAATACACTTATTAAGCTGTATTTCGGTCCATCTTTCAAGTATACATTCTCAATAGAGTGGGAGTCAGATTTACCTACCTTTCAAACCCCAATGATCTCACCTTTATTTCCATTTCCGAAGGAGACATTACCTCATTTAAGGTCCTCAAGTGGAAGGACATAGCTATTGCTTCTTGTCATGTGCTTTGAGCAGCCATTATCCATGTACCATATTTGGCTGCTCTCCTTCACTTGGACCTACAAAAGGAAATCATGGGTTATTCTTAGGAATCCAAACTAGTTTGGGTCCTTTCTATAGGCAAAAGTGTAAATCAGATTCTTTTTAGCCCAGCTTGGTAGCCTATTGTTTCCTAGAACAAAATGTTTATTCCTTTGACTTGCCTTTTCTTTTACAGTACATTCACTCTTATAGTGACTAGTGTTACCACAGTGAGTGCAAATTTTATTCTCAGGGAGTGAGGTACTTGCTTTTGGGATCCCATTTAGGTGCAGAGTTCTCAAAGCCAATTCCCCTTCTATTGCTACTGTGGTGTTCTTGTAGCCATGAAAGTGCATCAGAGGACCTATTCCATTTACAAGTTCTGTCTAGCTCATGCTTAACCTTAATTAAGCCCTCCTTCAAAACTCTAACTTGTTCATCCCTTTTATACAACTCATCTTTCACCTTACCTAAATTTTCTTCTAGTGTGAGTTTTGTGTGACTAGCTATCTCTTTACCTGTTCCTAACTTCAATTTTAGATTTTCGGATCTAAGTTCTAGAACAGATATGTCAAGTGCATGAACCTAGTTCTTCAACACAACGTTTTTATTTTCAGTTTCACAAGCCCTAAGTTCCAGATTTTATACTTTGCTTTCGAAATGACACACTCCTTTGACAATTGTTCCTTCTCATTATTCACGTCTTCAGACTCATCAATTAATTCCAGCCGCAATTCAGATAATCTTTCTTTAGACAAAAACTTAATCTAATCTTTTAGTTGAAAGACACTTACCTCAGGTTCTTCATCAGATTCTCCAATAGCCATTAAATCTAGCTCATCATCATCATTATCAACCGAGCTTTCATCTGATCTAATCTCCCCAAGCAGCAATCATTGCCTTGGTTGATCCTTTATTGTTGCCTTTCTTGGGATGAACATGTTCCTTTTTTCAATCCCTTCATTCAGCTCTTTCCTTGTTCCACTCAATCTCCCTCAAAGGATAGTTCTTGATTATGTGGTCAGTTTTTCTACATTTAAAGCATCCATCATTAGCCTGCTTCTCTAGAGCTCTAGCCTTGCTGTAGCTTCCACTTCTTGAAGAACCATTTCCTCTCCTTAGGTACTTCTTGAATTCTTTCGTAATCATTTCCGTTTCATCATCTTCCAAGTCAGAACATTCAGTACTTTTGAGTGTCATACTCCTTTCCTTCTTAGGCACATCCATTTTCATGGTTTGCCTTCTAAGTTCTTAAAGCCTTGAGATTTCCAATCAACTCGTCCAAAGGAAGTGTAGCAATATTATTTGATTCCTGAATGGCAGTGGTCTTGCTTTTCTAAGTGATTGGTAAAACCGTGGTTAATATCTTCTCAACCCTCCCATCTTCACGAATAATCCTTCCAAGAGACTTTAGTTCATTTGTCAATATAGTGAACCTTGTGTACATTTGTAATAACCCGATCGGTTATTTTGAGTATTTACATTCCGTTCGATGGTTCAAGGGCATGAGTAGCTTTGTATGATATATTATTACTTGCGTGTATTGTCGGTTATGGTTTTTGGGTGATTCAGAATTGATTTTGAAGAATGATTCTCATTTTAGAATCTTTAAGTTGGAAGAGTTGATCAAGTTTGACTTTTTGTATTTGACCCCGCATCGGAGTTCTGAAGATTTTTTTAGGTCTGGATGGTTATTTTGGACTTGAGCGTATGCTCGGATTTGCATTTGGATGTTCGTAGAAGGATTCGCCACTATTTGGCGAAAGTTGGTAATTTGAAGCTTTAGAAAGTTCACAAGTTTGACAGGGAGTTGACTTCGATATTATCGGGTTTGATTTGTTGTTCCGAGTGTTGGAATAGGCTCGATATGTCATTTGGAACTTGTATGCAAAATTTGGATTCATTCCGGATTGGTTAGGCTTGAATCGGACACTTGGTTCGATGTTTGAAGTTTATGAACTTAAGATTTTGATCTTGATCAACGATTTATGATTTTGATTTTATTATGTGTGATTTGAGGCCTCGAGTAGATTCGTAATATTTTTTGGGACTTGTTGGTATGTTCGAACAGGGTCCTGAGGGGCTCGGATGAGTTTTGGGGTGGTTTCGGACCATTTCTAGGCCCTTTTTAGCTACTGATTTTTACCTACAGAGATGTGCATCGCGATCGCAGACTTTGGGTCGCGTTCGCGAAGAGCATATTGCTGCTTGGGCATTGTGAATCGCGATTGCAGAAGCCATTCTCGCAATTGCGTAGAGGAATTTCGGTTGTCACAGGACTGACTTTGGAAGCTTATATCTTGCAATCTATATGGAATTTGGAGGTGATCCAAAAATAAAAGTTGTTGACCTCTTTGTATCTAGTGTTCAGAAACTCAAACCATTTGTCATTTGGAGTTTTGTATAGAATGTTAGTCATTATACTAGAGGTTGTCTGAAAGAATTGGGGCAAGCTTGTAGGAATTTGCTCATCGAGATCACGGGGACATGGCTGCGATCGCGAAGGATAAAAATTATGCTAGAATTTTTTTTGAATTACGATCGCGAGGTTGGAGACCACGATCGTGAAGAATGACCATTGGTTATGCATTAAAACATCAAATTTTGGGAATTTGAGTTTATTTTCTTCACTTTTTGAGTTCTTGGAGCGCAAGAGAGGCGATTTTGGAGGAGATAAACACCCAAATCATGAGGGTAAGTAATTTTATCTTTGTTTTGATTATATATATATATATATATATATATATATATATATAGTTTTTTCATGGATTATTACACCTAAATCAAGGATTTGAATAGAAGAAATTGGGGGTTTTTGACTTGAACGTAAGAGAATAAATTTTGGGGTTTTGAACATGAAGTTGAGGTCGAATTTGAGTAAAATTAGTATGGTTGGACTCGTAATTGAATGGGTTTTCAAAATTTGTGAGTTGTGTCGGGTTCCGAGGTGCAAGCTCGGGTTGACCTTTTGGTTGAATTAGAGTATTTGATTAAAGATTCGACCTTTATCGCTTGGGTTTGTTTCCTATAGTATTATTTGATTTTTTTTAGTTGCTTTTGGCTAGTTTCGAGCCGTTCGGAGGTTGATTTGCACGGGATGGCATTTCTAGAGTATCAGCTGGATTGCTCGGTATTTGATTTGGCTTATTCGAGGTAAGTAACATCTCTAAACTTGGATTTGAGGGTAAATATCCCTAAGAACTATGATATTTGAGATGGGTTGGAGGTGACGCACCTGCTAGGAGATGGATACGGGTGCGTGCACCGAGGTATTCATGACTCGGGTAGTTCTTAGACTATTAAATGACTTGTTTTGCTATCATGCTTCTTTGATATCATGTTTTCTCCATTTATGTGACTTCGTGGGATATTATTCATGCTAGAAATTATGCCTAGGCTACCTGTCCAATTGTTGGAGACATGATAGGGCTATTTTGGCCATGTTGAGCCATTTGTCTTAGCCCTAGTAACACTGAACAGTCATGATAGTTACATCCACATGCTATATCTCTGTCTTTGTGCACTTTTGATATGTTGTCTCACATGATATTAGTGTCCTTGTACGTGACACGAGTTTAAACTGTATTTAAGACGTATTGTGATAGTCCGTGTTATATAGTTGGATTGTGTTTCTGTGAGATGTCTGCATATTGAGACTTGAGCGGATTGTTGACTGATGTGGACCATAGAGCCGTATTAATATGGATAATTGGATCGGGTTGCACGCCGCAATGATTATATTGGTATTGAGGTGACGCGTATGCCAGGCCCTATATTAGGCTAAGTTGTACTGATTTGAGGCTACGCGTGCACTGTGCCCCACTATTTGGGCTATGTGATTATGATTAGAACTTGGGTAGGATCCTTCCCTCTAGAGTCTGGCATGCCAGCAGTGAGCGCATGCATAGTGTTATATACACGTATTGGATGATTGGTAGTTATGCCAGGCACCCGTACAGTGCTAAGTGTCATTATTTTGATGGATCCACGGTGTTATCATTTGGGCATTTGAGCCAGGCACCTGGAGTGTGTTAAGATTGTGTGTACCTAATGTTTCCACTGTAAAATGGATTTCTTGACATGTATTCTTGGCATGTAGGCATAGAGATGTACCATTTCCATGCTAGATTGTGACGTGACATTTGATTACTTGACATGTTTCCTCATGCTAGGCAGTGATATGACACTTGATAACTTGACATGTATATTTGACATGTAGGCATAGAGATGCATTTTTCTCACGCTAACTGGTAAATGAAAAGCCTTATCTGATGTTGTAAATTGGAAAACACACAGTTCTTTTGATAAAGTCATGTTTGATTGAATTCAGTGATAAGATTTAGATTGGGACTGTTATACTCGAAAAACATGTCTATTTTTCCGTATCTGTGAGTGAGTTGGGCATTATGTTCCTGAGTTATATACCTTTACTATCTTCACTACACTGTTATGAACTATTATTGGCTGTTGATATTGGACACTAACCTTCTTCTGAGCTTGTCACTCATTTCAACATGTGGTTAGGTTTGTTACGTATTGAGTACATGGAGTCGGTTGTACTCACACTACACTTCTGCACCTTGCGTCCAGATCTTGGAGCCGATATTGTTGCACATGGCGAGAGTTGGTATTGAAGATGTACTCGTTGTCCGGACATAGCTACCACTTGTTCTTGGTAGTTTTAGATTTGAGTTTTGTTTTTGTATATTCAAACAGATGTTGTAATTATGTTTCATACCATCTTTGTAATAAGTTTTAGAAGCTCATGATTTGTATTACCAATCCTTGGAATTTTATATAAAAGTTCAGTTATTTTATTAATTGGCTTACCTAGCGGGTTAGGTTAGGTGCCATCACGACTAGACAAATTTTAGGTCGTGACAAGTTGGTATCAGAGCTCTAGGTTCGAATGTTCTACGAGTCATGAGAAAATATCGAGTAGAGTCTTGTGGATCGATATGATAACGTCCGTACCTATCTTCGAGAGGCTACAGGGCATCTAGGATAAACTTCCCATCTTTCCTTCCTGATCGTACGACCTTGATTCCACTTGAAGCGTATTCCCTTAATTTCCTTCCACTCACTCGTATGTTATGTGAGCACTCGGTATCAGCTATGCATCGATGGCTTGTGATTCCGTGGATGAGGTGCGAGATGTATTTTCTGTGTTTTGGTGATGGGCCAGTCTGGAGGACTTGAGGCCAGGTTTAGACCATAGCTTAGGCTCGGTAGTTTTAGTTGTGTAAGCATGTGATTTTGGACTTATATGTCTGGTAGTATCTGTATGAGTGGAATTTATGGCTTGGTGAGTGGTTGGATGGTTATATAATGATTATAATGTGACTGCGGTATGTGTTCAGATGGTTTGGATGTGACGAGAAAAGTTTGATTGGAGTACATTTGAGTTGTTGTTTATTGGTGTACGGATTGCACGATTTGTGTCTTTAGGTTGTACTGGTGTAGCATGTTAGTAAAGCAGCTGTAATTGATGGGATGAGGTCATAGGACCTAGAATGGGTGCTATCGGATTTGATTACGGTATGTTTGGAAGGATAATGTCACTAATCGGATTAGAATTTGGTTACGGTTCTTATCGGACGAGAGAGCTCCATGACTTGTTGATCTAATGAGTGGTTAAGAATTTCTGCATGATTATTTCATCATTGGCAGTATATAAAGGGATAGAACAAGGTTTTATTTCATATGAAGTTTATTACTGGTACCAGATTTGTTATTGAGCAGCTATGGTGGCCGAAAGTTATTGCTATGAGTATCTGAGTTATGTGGTGTATCGTGTGATTACATCTTGGGTTATGGTTATGGCTTGGTATAGCTTTTCAGACTTAAACAGTGTATGGATGCGAGATTCGGGCCTTGTAATGAATTCTGAATGTTGTAATTGGGTTCCAAGGTTTATGGACTAAGGTTGAAGGAAGAATCTTTGGTTATGTTGAGTTGGTGGACTTATATGGATTGGAGTGACGTGGGATCACTTGCAGGTATGCGCATGGTGAATTTAAACAGTGATTTGATGGCTTTGTAATGCCTCTAGGCACGTTCGAGGACAAACGTATGTTTTAGTGGGGGAGAATGTAACGACCCAATCGGTCATTTTGAGAATTTGCATTATGTTCGATGGTTCGAGGGCATGATTAGCTTTTTATGATGTATTATGACTTGCGTGTATCGTCGGTTTTGGTTTTCGGGTGATTCGGAATTGATATAGAAGAATGATTCTCATTTTAGAATCTTTAAGTTGGAAGAGTTGACCAAGTTTGACATTTGTGTATTTGACCCCGGATCGTAGTTTTGATGGTTCCGTTAGCTCCGAATGATGATTTTGGACATGGACGTATGCTCGGATTTGCATTTAGATTGTAACACTCCGGAAAATTTTGAAGTATTTAAGTGTAAATCCCCGTAAAATTTCGCAAATGAATTCAAGGTTTCATGGTGCCGGAGTAGGCTTACGTGTTTGAGGATTGTACGTGGCTCGGACCTTTTGGGTTGAACAATGCACTAAGGAGTAAAGGAAAATTTTTGGCAGAGAAATGCATTTCTGCGGTTCATTATGCGACCGCAGAATCACTCTGCGGGCCGCATAATGGCCGCAGAGTGAGGCAGGTATGGGTAGGTTTGGATGCCATTCTTCGATCGACTATGCCACCGCAGAACTGTTCTGTGGTTCATTATGCGACCGCAGAACAGGTCTGCGGGCCGCATAGCAACTGCAAACCCAGGCAAATTTTTCCCCAGTTTTGGGCACCAATTGTGCGGCCGATATGCGGACCGCATATCAGTTATGCGATCGCATATCCTGTTCCGGAGCTTTAATTTTGGATTTTTATAACCAGACCCTACTTCGTTAAATAGACGCAATGGACCATTTTTGAGCAAAAATCTGATGTTTTAGAGAGAAGTGAGAGTGTTTTAGAGAGAGAGGAAACCCTAGACTAATTATTCATCAAGTCTTCCTCAAATCTTGGAAGATTAACAAGAAAAACCCACAAGGTCTTCATCCTAAAGGTAAGATTCTACACCCTAACCCTCAATTTCGAATTTTGTCTAGAATTAGGCAATTAATAAGATAATTTTTGGGCATGGGAGTTGTCCATCTTGTATGCATGTGTTATCAAAGGGTGTAAGAAGATTGTTGAGCTAAGAATGGTAGATAATAATGGGTTTGGGATGATGGAATCCACCATAAAAGAACCTTGAAACTTTAATGCACACTTAGTGTTTGATAAAATGCTCAAATGAGCTAGAACCATGATCATCCTCCTAATTTTGATTCAATTTGTTACATTTTCAAAACAGATAGAAGTTGCTAAGATTTCTGGAATATTTTAGAGTTTAAGGAAGCTCAATTGAGGTATATTGGCTAAACTTTCTCTCTTAGAATTGAATTCCATGATGTTCCCGTAAGTTCCAAGTATGGTTGTCTCAAGTTCTTTATTCTATGTTCCGAGTTGTTCCCAATAAATTCGATTGTCCCGAATAAGCAAAGTGATGAGAATTGTGTAATCAAAACTTGTTTAGTGTTCCTATCACATTATGCTATCCTTCGGGAATGTGTTCAAGAATGATATGTGTATTAAAATGTTATGGCATTGAGTCGTGTTTCAAATGAAAGCTAGTATGCCAAATTGTGTGAGAAAAAATCAATATGCTTAAGACTCTTAATTGCTCATATGTGTACCTAAAGTCTTGATTTGGAAATGTCTTATTATTGATAATCTATAAAGATAGTTGGAAGTGAAATAAGTGAATTAGGGATATAGAGTGTGGCCAACGTGCCAAGAATTTAAGTTATGATTGTGGGTAGTAGTGCAAATGATTGGAGAGGATGCAATAAAGAATATGAAATGAGCCTCGACTCAATTGTTTAAAAATGACTTCGAAAATAGAATTGCCTAAAAGCTTTTGTACTCAATTCATGCCCATAAGTGGCTGCTTTAGCTAATGATTTGCTTTATAAATATATCCAGTGTGATTCGAGTTCTTACATACTCGTGTGTTGAAGTTGTACATTGTCATTTTTGGGAAAGAGTATTGCAAGAATAAATGATGTATTGATTGTTTATGATTTTGATGTGTGTTTCTAATGCTGGTTGGTATGCCCCATTCTTCGGGAAGAAACCATTTGTGTTTAAAGTTCCCATTACAAATGGATTTGAAGTATATGATTTCTGAAATATTCTATATGTTGATATTTGATGGTGATCTTTGAAATTGAAAGAGGTGAAAGTGTGGAATATGAAATATGGCCATCGTGCCAGGAATAAAGAATCTTGTGAATGGCCAAATGAGCCAAGGAAATATTGTCGTTGTGAATGACTAAAAATACTAATGTGAATTTATACAATGTGAAATATATTGAGGTGAGTACAATTGTATTTATGTTACCTTTGTGTACAAATCAAATCAAAAATATTTTTGGGAGCATCATTAGCAAACCCGAGGAAGGGTGGGTCATAAGGCCTACATCTGAAACCACATGTGCCGGTGTAGGGGTGGATTGTAATTTTTTCCCTTATTTGGGATGAAATTGAAATACTGGAGAAATTGTGATATTATTCCCCTTAATTGGGATGAAACTGGTAACAATTGTGGATTGAAAAAGTCAACCCACACGGCATATGTGGGAAGGCGGCCTAGCTGATCGGGTGGAGATCAGATGCCATATTGCACATATGGTGATACTACTCTTGGTAACAACTTTCTTTCGCATCACATGTCAAACCACATTGTTCGTGGGGAGATGGCCTAGCCGATCGAGCGTGATCAGACTCCGTGCTAACAAAGGTGGTGGTATATCAATGCTAATGATCTCCTAACCAAAAATTGTATATGAAGTTCATATTTTGAAAATTATTATGTTTTAACTGGATATTTGGATATTGTTGATTGTGACTTGCTGTTTCTATGTGTTTCCTTTTCTTATATGGGCATTCTATTTTGAAAGAGGATTTTTAGCTATCCATACTAGTGTTATTCGACAGTACTAACGTCCCTTTTGCCGGGGGCGCTGCATTTTTAATGGATGCAGGTGGTTCTACAGCAGGCGACATTGATCAGTGATAGCAGTACACTCTTTTCAGCTGATTTGGTGAGCCCCACTTTATTTCGGGGTCATGTATCTTTTGTTTCTCTTATACTGTATTTTGAGGTATAGCCGGGGCCTTGTTGTCGGCGTTTCCATATTACTCTTCTATTGTACTTAGAGGCTCCGTAGACAGGTTGTGGGTTGTGGTTGATGTTGGGAATTGAACTAGAAATGTTGGTATTTGGAAATCATATTTTTCTTTAATTCTATAAACTCGTAATATTTTGAAAATTATGAATGAAGCTGCTAATAGGAATGAAAAGGAAGTTGTTAATAAAATCTTTTTAGTGTTTGATTAATGGAGTACATCTCCTCTTTATTCATGATGAGTTTGGGTAGAAGAAAATCTAACAAGCTTGCTCGGCCGGGTTCTCTCGGTTGAGCACTGGTCGCGCTCCCCGAGTTTGGGGCGTGACATGGATGTTCCCAGAAGGTTTTGGCACTATTTTGCGAAAGTTGGCAATTTGAAATTTTAGAAAGTTCATAGGTTTGGTAGGGAGTTGACTTCGATGTTATCGGGTTCAGATTGTTGTTTCAGGAAATGGAATAAGTTCAATATGTCATTTAGAACTTGTATGCAAAATTTGGATTCATTCCGGATTGGTTAAGCTTGAATCGGAAGCTTGGTTCGAAGTTTGAAGTTTATGAGCTTAAGAGATTGATCTTGATCGACAATTCGTGGGTTTGATGTTATAATGTGTGATTTGAGACCTTTAGTAGATTTGTAATATGTTTTGGGACTTGTTGGTATGTTCGAACGGGGTCCCGAGGGGCTCGGATGAGTTTCGGGGTGGTTTTGGACCATTTCTAGGCCTTTTTAGCTGTTGGTTTTTGGCTACAGAGGTGTGCATCGCGATCGCGGACTTTGGGTCGCGTTCGCGAAGAGCAAATTTTTGTTCGGGCGTTGTGAACTGCGATCGCATAGAGGAATTTCTGCTATCACATGACTGACTTTGGAAGCTTATATCTTGCAATATATAAGAAATTTGAAGATGATACAAAACGTTGTAGCCCTTTGTGTCTAGTTTTCAGAAACTCGAACCGTTTATCATTTGGAGTTTTGTACACAATGTTATGGTCATTACACTAGAGGATGTCTGGAAGAGTTGGGGCAAGCTTGTTGGAATTTGTTCATCGCGATCGCGGGGATATGGCCGCGATCGCGAAGGGTAAAAACTACGTTGGAATTTTTTTGGAATCGTGATTGCGAAGAAGGACCACGGGCAGTGTATTAAAACATCAAATTTCGGGAATTTGAGTTTATTTTCTTCACTTTTTGAGTTCATGGAGCACAAGTAAGGCGATTTTGGAGGAGATAAACACTCAAATCATGAGAGTAAGTAATTTTATCTTTGTTTTGATTATATATATTATTTTTTCATGGATTATTACACCTAAATGAAGGATTTGAAGAGAAGACAATGGGGGGTTTTGACTTGAACTTTAGAGAGTGAATTTTGGGGTTTTGAACATGAAATTGAAGTCGGATTTGAGTGAAATTAGTATGGTTGGACTCGTAGTTGAAAGGGTTGTCGAAATTTGTGAGTTGGGTCGGCTTCCAAGGTGCGGTCTTGGGTTGACATTTTGGTTGAATTAGAGTATTTGATTAAAGATTCAACCTTTATCTCTTGGGTTTGTTTCCTATAGCATTATTTGATGCTTTTGAGTTGCTTTAGGCTAGTTTCGAGTCGTTCGGAGGTTGATTTACACGGGATGGCATTTCTAGAGTTACGGTTGGCTTGCTCGGTATTTGATTTGGCTTATTCAAGGTAAGTAACATCTCTAAACATGGATTTCAGGGTAAATATCCCTAAGAACTATGATATTTGAGATTGGTTGGGGGTGATGCACGTGCTAGGTGACGGGCACGAATTCGTGCACCGAAGTATTCATGATTCGGGTAGTTCTTAGACTATAATATGACTTGTTTTGCTATCATGTTTCTTTGATATCATGTTTTATCCATTTATGTGACTACGTGGGATATTATGCATGCGAGAAATCATGCCTAGGCTACCTGCCCAATTGTTAGAGACATGGTAATGCTATTTTTGTCATGTTGAGCTATTTGTCTTAGCCCTAGTAACACTGAACAGTCATGATAGTTACATCTGCATGCTATATCTCTGTCGCTGTGCACTTTTGATATGCTGTCTCATATGATATTGGTGCCCTTGTAAGTAACACGTGTTTGAACTGTATTTGAGACATATTGTGATAGTCCGTGTTATATAGCTGGATTGTGTTTCTATGAGATGTCTGCATACTGAGACTTGAGCGAATTGTTGACTGATATGGGCCATAGAGCCGTATTAATATGGATATATGGATCGGGTTGCAAGCCGCAATATTTATATTGATATTGAGGTGATGCGTATGCCATGCCCCATATTGGGATAAGTTGTACTGATTTGAGGCTACGCGTGCGCTCTGCCCCACTATTTGGGCTATGTGATTATGGTTAGCGCTTAGGTAGGATCCGCCCCTCCGAAATCTGCCATGTCAGCAGTGAGCACACGCATAGTGTTATATACACGTGCTCGATGATGGTAGTTATGACAGGCACCCGTACAATGCTTAGTGTGATTATTTTGATGGATCCACGGTGTTATCATTTGGGCATTTGAGCCAGGCACCTGGAGTGTGCTAAGATTGTGTGTACCTAATGTTTCCACTATAAAATGGATTTCTTGACATGTATTCTTGGCCTGTAGGTATAGAGATGTACCATTCTCATGCTAGATTATGACATGACATTTGATTAGTTAACATGTTTCCTCATGCTAGGCAATGATATGACACTTGCTAACTTGACATGTATATTTGACATGTAGGCATAGAGAAGCATTTCTCTCATGCTAACTTGTAAATGAAAATCCATATCTGATGTTGTAAATTGGAAAAAACACAATTCTTTTGATAAACTCATGTTTAATTGAATTCAGTGGTAAGATTGAAAAGCATGTCTACATTTCCGTAACTGTGAGCGAGTTGGGCATTACATCTCCTGAGTTATATACCTTTACTATCTTTACTACACTATTATAAACTGTTATTGGCTATTGATGTTGGGCACTAACCTCCTTCCGAGCTCGTCACTGCTTTCAACCTGTGAGGTTTGTTACTTATTGAGTACATGAGGCCGGTTGTACTCATACTACACTTCTGCACCTTGCGTGCAGATCATGGAACTGATATTGCTGCACATGGCGGGAGCTGGTATTGAAGATGTACTCGTTGTCCGGACATGGCTACCACTTGTTCTTGGTAGTTTTAGATTGAGTTCTGTTTTTGTATGTTCAAACAGATGTTGTAATTATGTTTCATACCAGCTTTGTAAATTCTAAGTCTTAAAAACTCATGATTTATATTATCAATCCTTGGGATTTTGTATAGAAGTCCAGTTATGTTATTAATTGGCTTACCTAGTGGGTTAGGTTAGGTGTCATCACGACTAGCCGAATTTTGGGTCTTGACAACATTTCCTAAATGGTTTCTCCATCTCTCATGGCAAAGTTTTCATATTGAGAAAACATCAAGGTTTCTCTTGATCTTTTCACTTGAGTTGTTCCTTTATGAGCTACCTATAGCGGGTCCTATATTTGCTTGGCAGTGGGGCAGCTTGGATTTGGCTATACTCATCTGGACCAAGTCCACACACAAGCCATTTATTGGCTTTGGCATTTTTCCCTCACTTCTTCAGGTCCTAAGCATTGTAATCAGTTGTTGTCTTTGGCACATCTTCTCCTTCAACATTTTTCTTCAAAGTAGGCAGTGGACCATCAATAATTAAGTCCCATAGCTCGTATTCTTCTGGCTGCATGTGATCTCTCATCCTTGTTTTTCACCAAGAGTAGTACTGGCCATTGAAGAGTGATGGCCTAGCAGTGGGGTGATTTGTGTGATGCCCAATTTTCGCGTGCACTGGTTTATAGAAAGACCTGGTTCTTCTATGCGCTCCTTAGTCTACTGTTGCTGAATAAATAATGCAGAAAGTAATGAACACAAGTATTTTTACGTGAAAAACACCTGGCTTAAAAGGTCAAAAAAACACGACCTACTTCCCATTAGGATTTTTTCCAACACTTCACAAAACACTAAACCAAACAACAATGTTTACAAAACTCTTGTAAACCTAAGGATTACCTCTAACCCTTCTAAAAACCAGCCACAAGCTATTGTGACAGCTTCAAGTTAACTCTAACTTGAACAATAAAACTCAAGTACACTAATACAATTTGCTTCTAAGAAATCTAAAAGGTACAACTTAAAAGCCCTGCTATAATTGAACTAGAATAAAAGACAAATATATGAAACTGGTTCTTCTATCTGGTTCATGTAGCTCCAAGTTAGCACTCTTGAAACACACAGGAATTGCTTGCAAAATGCCTTGCTATTTTGCTCTCAATTCTTGCTTAACTTCAGCGTGTGCGTCACCTGTAAAAGAGAACACAACTGATATATAGCTGGTAGGATTAGGATTAACTAGAAACCTGATGCTTTACTCTTTCTTGGTGGAAGAGTTCTAGTTAACTTCAATCTCTAACTTGTTCCTTATCTAGGATAGAGTTCTCTTCAAGTAAGGAGTCCTACTCCTTATCAAATATGCAACATTTTCGTTTAGGGATTATCAGAAGTGACCACTTATACTATCTCTTTCACGTGTATGCCTTTTGCTTGATTCTGTCTGTCACCTGTGTACATTGCCCATGGACCTGGTTCACGCATGTGTTCCTTTGTCAATCATCAAACCAAAACCGCTCAGGTCAACACTTTTAATGACTACCCTTTTTCACTTAAAATTTTCGTGCCAATGCTAAATATATTTTGTTATAAGACCTACTTTAGGTTAAAGAAAATGATGTATTAGTCTCCTCTATTTTCCTCTTACCATGTAGAAGCGAATAAAGAAGATTTTTTTGCAGAACAATAACTAGTAGTACTTGGAAAAATTTGGCTCGCTTGGGAAATAATGGTGCTCAGTGTAGCACCAGCATCCCTAGTACTTCTAATAACTTTTAATGTTTTAATAACTCATTTTGCTTATAAAAGAATGATGTATTATAGCCAACATTTTCGAATTGATGATGGCATCTCAACATTGCCCTTGGCGCTCTCTCCCTTTAAAAACTATATCAAAAAGCTCACGTGTTTTGGCTTCTTATAAACAAACCCTTACTAAGTTTTGACAACTTCTACTCCTCCTGGCTCTGAGTGAAAGTATTTGGTTGAAAGTTATATGGAGACAGGATATAAATAACATAGACCACTCCAACATAAATTAAATTTGGACTAGGACCTCACTCAATCTACAACGTTCTGGGGAAGAACCATTTTTTCATTCAACTACTTGTAGAAATGGAGGGATTACAACAGAGTTTATGTTCAGCTAGTAGCCATTAATTTGGACTGTTACTGAAGATAAGAAGAAAAAAAACATATATTATTTGTCCCACACCTATTATTAAGGGTACCCGTTCACCAATAAAATGCAAATGAAATCCTGATCGTAATGTTATGACAAAATATTTGGTCCACTAGTGGGTGGCTCAGATGAGGGGATCCCCATGTGAGCACATACGTAAATGGGATATTGCAAACGCGATGAGTGCGCTAAAACTATCAAAACGTGTCTTTCTCTTTGCACTTTCTTATCATCGTCAGAAAGTGCAGTCACTTTCTTTCCCATACGAGTGCTTAAAGTCAACTGCACATAGTAAAGCTAGAAGAACTGGTCTGCAAGTAGAAAAATCAATACCCTTATATGTGGGGATTGTCAAACCCTGTAAACTGATAATATTGTTAAGAAGAGTTTAACGGCGATCTAAGATTTGAACTTGATCGGTTCCAGCTCTTTTGTTTATGTAACTCAATTTACTTTTAAAATTATGAGTTCAGATCTAATATTAAATGAAATTATAGTAGATTTTCACAAATAAATCTATGTTTTCGCGTTGAAATTATTAGGTTCAGATGAACCTGCTCCCAATGTGCTACATCCGCCCCCGACTTATAATATACATTCACTATCCCACTTTTATAGAAAATCACATGTAAATATTTTTTTGGTGACATAGTTTAAGTGTATATAAGTTAAACTATATGTATATGGAAAGGAGCATATCTTTTATACCAAGAGTTTGGAGATATGCTTGATTCATCTACAAAAAGTTTTGAGTTTTTATTTTATTACTCCATCCGTTTCAATTTGTGACATTCTTTCCTTTTTAGTCAATCTCAAAAAAAATTACATCTATTTATATTTAGTATCAGTTTAACTTTCTAATATTATTTTACCCTCAATGAGATAATTGATAGCCATACAAATATTTATGGCTCATTTTAAATTATGAAATTTAAAAGTCTTTTTTATTTCTTAAACTTCATGCTCAATCAAATACTGTCACATAAATTAGTACATTAGAAGTATTGGTTTCCATATGACACCAACTTAATGGATCATCCCCTAATATTTAGATCACATGATGAAACAAAAAACAGCAAATTGATGAAAGAAATGGAACTTCTCGCAAGTTGCATCCATAATAGATTGCACCCTTTATTTTTGTTTACCCTTAAAATGAGTAACAATTGAATTTATGCGCGGTTTAAGAGATATGTGATTTAATTTAATAAGAATGAACTAAAAACAACAACTAAGTGAATTAAAGGAAAACATGTTATCAAACCAAATGCGATGGATGATTAAGTCTAGCTTTGCAATGGGTGTTTGGAAATCGATTCTGATCTAGCCCTCGGAACGGGTCGGTTGCAATTCAAAAAACAAGCAGCTGAAGAACACTTTAAATAATAGTTAGGGAATAAAAATTAACTTTATTGCTTTGATATGCGTGCCAACAGTGGTCCTTAAAATAAAAAGATGGGAGTTTCAATCCTAGTACAAGTCTAAATAAGGTAAGCAATCTTCTCCTTCCCGTAAACATTGATACGCAGTTCATATCGGGCGAGATTTGTGCCGTAGTATCCGGTTGAGGGCAGATATTTCGGCCCCTCTTATCTTGTCTAACCGTATTTTCCCTTAGTCTCGGCTCTTCACTCTGCTCGGGCCCAATGCTCGGTGGTGTCTGATCCCAGGTGCACCATTCGTCCTCCCCGGGCTTTGATACGTGGAATCCCTCGGATTTACTTGAGGCCATGTAAGATCGTGCTTTTCTCTCGTTTCTTTACCGAAAAATCGGGGGTAACGTTATCCCCGATTTTACCCGTATACAGATAGTCCCCTCACTTTTCGAAGAGTAGATTTATCGAAATGACGAGAAGTGACTAATTGAC
The DNA here is from genome assembly GCF_000715075.1 of Nicotiana tabacum. Lineage (NCBI taxonomy): Eukaryota > Viridiplantae > Streptophyta > Magnoliopsida > Solanales > Solanaceae > Nicotiana > Nicotiana tabacum. The sequence goes on along the minus strand of NC_134102.1, from coordinate 59,571,275 downwards.
CCTAATTCCTTCCTCCGTACGCTACAAACGGGTTGATTAGTCAGCAAAACGTTCCATCAATCACGTCGTTCTGACTTCGGACACGTGTCAGCCCCCGGTTGACCATCCTTGAATGTGAAACGTCATGCATTAAACATTTCCCTCCTATAAAAGCTTCAGTTTTCTTAATTTTACTTTTTTACTTTCCGATTTCGAATCTTCTTGAGTTACCCTCGAAATTTTTACTTGTTCATCATTCCCTTAAATCTTCACGAATTGTTCTTCACATCTTCATTTCCTCATCCTTAATCTTCACATCTTCATATTTCGCCTCTAAATCTTCAACCCAAACCTTCAAATCTTCATACATATCTTCAAACCTTCATACCATGTCTTCAAACTTTCATATTCCCAGACAAAGATGGCAAAAACTTCGAAATTTGTGCCTTAACACACCGCTCCTTCAACTTGTACCCCGGCTGCTGATGTCGAAGCGACCCTCCCGATAGCAGCCCCGGAACCTCCTCTTAAGGATTTCATCCCTGGAAGCTGCTCTATAGACAACGACTTAAAGGTCGAAAAAGCCTCCAAACAAGGAGATCGAGGTGAGGAGGTGTGGAGGTATATCTGTTGCATCACCGAAGATATGCTCCCGACGGTACGGGAGGATTGTAAGTGGGAAGGCAAGGAAGTAATCATCTCCGGCCCTGATAAGGACATCATCACGCAAGTGGAGGGGTACTTAAGTGTTTATACATACCCCTTCACGCTTGGCCCGATGGATACGGTAGTCATTGATTTTTGCAAAATGTACGAGGTCTGCGTCGGGCAAATCGACCCATCGTTTTGGAGGATCGTGATTCTCCTTCTCCATTTTATCAATAACACGGAGGAGCCCCTCTTCACCATCGATCATCTGCTCCGTATCTACAGCATCTGAATCTTCTGAGGGGGGTTAATCAAGCTTTCCCGACGGGAAAAGAAAGCTCCCTTCTCGAGCATCGATGAAGATAGGGATCGAGGCTGGCAGGGGAGATTTGTTCCAGTAAAGACTGAGGATCCCATTCCCTCTGATTTCCTGTCGTTCCCTTAGAAGTGGAACTTAACACGTAAGTTCATCTCCACTTACATTGCCAAAATAACTCTTTGATTTGATTCTTTTTTCTGATCACCAGGCTTTCCCATTGTGCAGCGATCGCCCGAGTCCCCAATGAAGTCCCCCATTTAAAGGAGTGGGTCGAGGGGATCTGTAATCAGTTGACATACTCCGAACGCGAGTGCACAAACTTTTAAAAAGCTAAATGGGAGGTTTCTTCCCATGGTGAGTGCCCTTCTTCTCCTGGTTGAATTTTTTTCTCACTCTACTATCATTTTAACTAAGTCCTTTTCTTCCTTCCACATGTTTGCCCAATACCACCGAGCTTCGGGCAGTGGACGAGGAAGAGGCCTCGTCCCCATCAGCAAAACCCTCCTCCTCGGTACAACCTACCGTCGAGGCTGCTGCGAAGAAGGAGGAGAAAACAAGGAAGAAGAAAAGGTTCCCTGACCCCTCAGACGCTCCCGTAGAGACCAAGAGAAAGAGGATTGCGGTCAGGGTCCAAAAGAGTACTCCGGCCAAGGTACTTGTAACACCCCGGAAAAAAAAATTCGAAGTACTTAAGTGTAAAGCCTGGTAAAATATGCAAAGCAAATAATGTTTCATGGTGCCGGACTAGGCTTACGTATTTGAGGATTGTAGGGATTGTGTCGTCACATTGCATGGTCGAGACACCGTGGCCGATCTTATTGAATTGAGAATGGTCGATTTTGATGTGATAATGGGGATGGATTGGCTTTATTCTTGTTTTGCCAAGCTTGATTGCCGAACTAGGACTGTTGGGTTCGAATTTCCAAATGAGCCAATTATTGAGTGAAAGGGTGATGATGTAGTATCGAAGGGTAGGTTTATTTCATACCTTAAGGCAACAAAAATGATCAACAAGGGGTGTATTTACCATTTGGTCCGAGTTACAGACACCGATATTGAGGCACCCACACTTGAGTCTGTGCCTGTTGTGAATAAATTTTCGGGAGTCTTTCCGGATGAACTCCCTGGGATCCCACCAGACAGGAAGATTGATTTTGGGATTGATGTGATGCCAGACACACATCCTATATCTATTCCACCCTACAGAATGACACCGGCAGAATTAAAGGAGCTAAAGGAACAATTGAAAGATTTGTTAGAAAAGGGTTTCATCCGACCTAGTGTGTCACCTTGGGGCGCACCTGTTCTCTTTGTAAGAAAGAAAGATGGGTCACTATGTATGTGTATTGACTATCGGCAGCTTAATAAGGTCACAATCAAGAATAAGTACCCACTGCCAAGGATAGATGACTTGTTTGATCAATTGCAAGGTGCCAAGTACTTCTCCAAAATTGATTTAAGATCCGGGTATCACCAATTGAAGATCAGGGAGTAGGATATTCCGAAAACAACTTTTAGAACCCGGTATGAGCATTTTGAGTTTCTAGTAATGTCTTTTGGGCTAACAAATGCCCCAGCAGCTTTCATGGATCTTATGAATCGTGTTTTTAAGCCATTCCTCGACTCTTTTGTGATAGTGTTTATTGACGATATTCTTGTATATTCACAAAGTCGAGAAAAATATGTCGATCATCTCAGGGTAGTTCTGCAAACCCTACATCAGCACCAGTTATATGCAAAGTTTTCAAAATGTGAATTTTGGCTTGAATCTGTCACATTCTTGGGTCATGTTGTCTCTAGTGAGGGGATTAAGGTTGATCCTCAGAAAATTGCGGCTGTGAAGAATTGGCCGAGGCCTACAACTCCAATAGAGATTCGCAGTTTCTTAGGCTTAGCTGGGTATTACAGAAAGTTTGTGGAGGGGTTTTCTACTCTTGCCTCCCCATTGACTAAATTGACGCAGAAGGCAATTAAGTTCCAATGGTCAGATGTTTGTGAAAAGAGTTTCCAGGAATTGAAAGCAAGATTGACTACGGCGCCGGTGTTGACTCTACCAGAGGGTATAGATGGATTTGTGGTATATTGCGATGCTTCAAGAATCGGGCTTGGGTGTGTATTAATGCAACATGGGAAGGTGATAGCTTATGCTTCTAGGCAACTAAAGAATCATGAAAAGAACTATCCAACACATGATTTAGAACTTGCGGCAATGGTATTTGCATTGAAAATTTGGCGTCATTATTTATATGGGGTCCATGTTGATATATTCACGGACCATAAGAGCCTTCAATATATTTTCAAGCAGAAGGAATTGAATCTAAGGTAGAGAAGATGGCTTGAGTTACTCAAGGACAACGACATTGATATTCTATATCATCTGGAAAAGGCCAATGTTGTGGCTGATGCTCTTAGCCGGAAATCTAAGGGTAGTTTGGCTCACTTGGAGGCATATCAAAGGCCATTGGCCAAAGAAGTTCACTGATTGGCTAGTTTGGGAGTTCGTCTTACGGACTCTAGTAAAGGAGGGGTAATTGTGCAAAATAGGGTTGAATCATCGCTTCTTGTGGAAGTCAAAGAAAAGCAATACAACGATCCATTGTTGGTGCAATTGAAAGAGGGGATTCATAAACATAAGACCATGGCCTTTTCTCTTGGCATGGATGATGGTACACTAAGGTACCAAGGGCGACTATGTGTTCCAAATGTGGATGGTCTCCGTGAAAGGATTTTGACTGAAGCTCACACTTCTAGATATTCCGTGCACCCAGGTTCTACAAAAATGTATCATGATCTTAAGGAAGTCTATTAGTGGAATAATATGAAGAGGAATGTGGCGGACTTTGTGGCAAGATGTCCAAATTGTCAGCAAGTGAAGGCCGAACACCAAAGGCCCGGTGGGTTGGCACAGAACATAGAAATTCCAATGTGGAAGTCAGAAATGATTAATATGGATTTTGTTGTTGGATTACCATGCACCCCACATAAGTTTGACTCGATTTGGGTGATTGTGGATCGACTCACGAAATCAGCACAATTTTTTGCCGGTTAAGTCTACCGACACAGTGGAGCAGTATGCTCAGTTGTATATCAAAGAAATAGTCAGGTTGCATGGCACCCCAGCTTTTATCATTTCTGATCGGGGAGCACAATTCACTGCTAACTTTTGGAAGAAAATTCAGCAAGGTTTGGGTACTCAGGTGAATCTTAGTACAGCATTTCACCCGCAGACTGACGGGTAGGTAGAGCTGACTATTCAGACGCTTGAGGATATGTTGCGCGCTTGTGTTATAGACTTCAAAGGTAGCTGGGATGATCATTTACCACTCATAGAATTTGCATATAACAATAGCTATCATGCTAGCATTCAAATGGCACCGTTCGAGGCTTTATATGGTAGGATATGTAGATCTCCCATTGGGTGGTTCGAAATTGGGGAAGCAGATTTGATAGGGCTTGACCTTGTGCATCAAGCTATGGAAAAAGTTAAAATCATGAAGGAGCGGTTGAAGACTGCTCAGAGTCGTCAAAAATCCTATTCGGATATTCGTCGTAGGGATTTGGAGTTCAAAGAAGATGATTGGGTATTCTTGAAAGTTTTCCCCATGAAGGGTGTAATGTGATTTGGTAAGAAAGGAAAATTGGGTCCGAGGTATGTTGGACCGTACAAAATCATTCAAAGGATCGGTGAGGTGGCGTACAAGCTTGAGCTACCACCTAAGATGTCATTACTACACCCGGTGTTTCATGTGTCTATATTGAAGAAAGTAGTTAGAGATCCGACACTTATTGTTCTGGTTGAGACTATTGGGGTAAATGAGAAATTGACTTACGAAGAGATTATGGTTTCTATTATTGATCGGCAAGTCCAAAAATTGAGAAATAAAGAAATTGCCTCCTTGAAAGTGTTGTGGCGAAACCAACAGGTTGAAGAGGCTATTTGTTTGTATGAACATGTATTTAAAGTTGTGATCTAGGAAAAAAAAATTATAAGACTTACTTTTTATGAATTTTGTATCATGTGAACAATTAGCATTAAGGGTGTTCCTTTCTGGATATATATTGCTTATGAGACCACATTTGGTGTTGTTTTGTATTATGTTACGTCGTTGGAATACGTATATATTGTTAGGATTTGTTTCTGGGGCTCTCTGACAGGTGGATAGGCCTAGTTACAAGGGAAACTCTAGCAAAAGTTTTGGAAATTTTGGGAGTTAGTCAAATTTGGGGCTGCTCGAATGAGCTATGAAACAAACTGAGTTGCATAAGATGCTAATGACGGATTTTTACCCTCATTCAAGGACGAATGATCCTAAGAGGGGGAGAATGTAATACCCCGGAAAAAAAATTCGAAGTACTTAAGTGTAAAATCCGGTAAAATATGCAAAGAAAATAATGTTTCATGGTGCCGAAATGTGCATTTCTGCGGTCCACTATGCGACCGCATAATTACTCTGTGGACCGCAAAATGGCCGCAGAGTGAGGCAGTTAATTGGGCCAGTTGGAAGCAATTATGCGGTCGACTATGTGACCGCATAACTGTTATGCGGTGCATTATGCGACCGCATAATAGTTATGCGGACCGCATAGTGACCGCATACACAGACAGTTCTTTTGGCTATTTTGTAACCAACTATGCGGTCCGCATATCGGTTATGCGATTGCATACCTTGTTCCGGAGCTCCATTTTTGGGTTTTTAAAACCCGACCCTATTTCGTTAAATACACTCTTTGGGCTATTTTTGAGCTATAATCTGATATTTTAGAGTGAGAGAGAGTGCCCTAGAGTGAGAAGGTGTTCTTCAATAATTGTTCTTCAATTCTTGCTCAAGTTTTGGAAGATTAAGGAGGGAAACTCACTAGGTCTTCATCCTAGAGGTAAGATTCTACACCCTAACCCTCAATTTCGAATTTTGTGTAGGAATGGATAATTAGCAAGATGATTTTTGGGCTTGAGAGTTGTTTATTTTACATGCATGTGTCATCAAAGGGTGTAGGAAGATTGTTGAGCTAAAAATGGTAAAGATTGGGTTGTGGGATGATGGAATCCTTCATAAAAAGGACATTGAAACCTTATGCACACCTAGTGTTTGATAAAATTCTCAAGTGAGCTAGAACTATGATCATCTTCCTAATTTTGATTCAATTTATTATATTTCTACAATAGATTGAAGTTGCTAAGAATTCCGGAATATTTAGAGTGTAAGGAAGCTCAAGTGAGGTATGTTGGCTAAACGCTTCTCTTAGAATTAAATCCCATGATATTCATGTAAATTATGTAAGTCCCAAGTAATTCATTATGAAACTGGCTATTCCGAGTAAGATTGGGTTGAAAGATATATGTTCAACAAACATCCCAAATGCTTTATTCATGTTATGCTACCAATTGAGGATGTGTTAAAATATGGGTTGTGAATTAATAATGTTTCGACTTTAAGTCAAGTTCAAATGAAGGCTATTATGCCAAATTTTGTGAAATATCTCTATGTGCCTTAGACTCTAAATTGCTCACATGTGTATTAGACACCTTAATTTGAATTGTATTTGTTGTTGATGATGATAATGATATTTGAAATTGATAAGGTGAGCATGAAATACTAAATATAGCCAACGTGCCAAGAATGATCTTATAATTATGGCCATTAGTGCCAATGAAATGAAAAGATGTGAAAGTAATATGAAATGCGATGATTGATATAAAAGGGTTGATGTCTCAAATAAGACGGCCTAGCCGGTCGGGTCGTGATCGGACACCACGCCGCACACATGGTGGTGATTGTGCTGGAAATTGTAATTGAAATGATAATTGTGGTTGATGTCCCTAATAGATAGCCTAGCCGATCGGATCGTGATCGGACTCCGTGCTAAAGACGGTGGTATTGATACTGAGAGAAATTGTGGTTGTTGTCTCTAATGAGATGGCCTAGCCGATCGGGTCGTGATCGGACTCCGTGTTAAGAGTAAGGTGGTACCGGTTTTGTGAATAATGGTATGGTGGACAATGGTATATCGATACTAAAAATCTCCCAATGTGAGATATGAAAATTAATTTGAACATTGTCTTGATCCTAAATTGAGGTTTAATGTTGATTAAAGCTTTCATTGATATTATGATAATCGTGTTTGTATTATTTGTCATTCTATTGAGAGGGTGTTTAGTTATACATACTAGTGCTATTCGACGGTACTAACGTCCCTTTTGTCGGGGGCGCTGCATCTTTCAATGGATGCAGGTGGTTCCACAGCAGGAGATATTGATCAGTGATAGCAGTGCACCTTCTTCCCAGCTGACTTGGTGAGCCCCACTTCATTCCGGGGTCATGAATCTTTTGTACTTTGTGTATTCTATTTAAGGTATAGCCAGGGCCTTGTTGCCGGCATTATCATTGTACCCTTCTTTATCTATAGAGGCTCCGTAGACATAGTGTGGGTTGTGCATTGGTGCTGGGGAAAGACAAACTACGTTATGTTGTGGTTGTATTACTTGTCCATTTGAGACTTTAAAAATGATGAAATTATTGGAAATGAATTGGTATTGTAGACATGAACACATTTTTGTCTAATTAATGATAATATGTATTATCTCTATTCGTGGATGAGTTTGGGTAGAATGAAATCTAGCAGGCTTGCTCGGTCGGGTTCACTCGGTTGTGCGTCGGTCGCGTTCCTCGATTTTGGGGCATGACAGTACCGGACACTGATTCTCTTTACCAGCTCAGGGACTACTCTGAAGATGATGATATGGAGTTTTTCACCCCATGAGTCGGCCGTCGCTATAGAAGAGCAGGCAGCACCGGAGGGAGGCAACCGTAAGGCCGAACACTCTTCAGTACAGAAGCCCAATGAAAAGCCCGTGGCTACTGCCTCTCGAGAAGCTACTCCGGTACCAAGAGAAGCTGCTAACATCATTGATGTCTCGGAGTCACCATCCCACACAGAGCCTCTTATCAATGAGGCTTAGATTATTACAGAAAAGCCGACGGAGGCATCACGGGCCGCGGATGAGGCCCTCAATCTATTTTTTGAAGGCATGTATGTTGGTGCGCTGGAAGACTACTCTGGTTTTGGACACCTGGAGATCCCGAGGAAGGACGTGTTGTTAGGGTTGTGCGGGTCGAGTTCGAGCCTAAAGCTTGTGAAGCAATTCCCCGCCCCGAGCGTGGACCCCGACTACAAGAAGACAGTAGTGTTTACGGTACCGACGGATACCAAGATGCTATCCGGGCCGGTTGATATGGCCAGCTACCTTCGTTCCTTGGTGATCGATGAGGACCAAGCGATGATGAATGAGGTGGACACGCCGAGCCTCTTCAACGAGGCACAACAGGCGCTGAATAGTGTATGTTTTCTTCCCTTCACATCTTTAAAGAATCCATTTTGCCTTAGTGTATTTTAATGATTTCGACATTTTTTAGGCCTCAGGCTTCGGTGATTCATCATGAGAGATTTCAATGGTCTCGGATGGAGGTGAGCCACCTTGAGTTCAAGCTCAAGGATCAGGTCCGGCAAAAGGAAATATATAAAGCTCTTTCAGAGCAAAAATATGAGGTTCTCAGGGACCACTCCGTCCTCCAAGCCGAGCTAAAAAGAGCTCAAAAGGAGGCCTCAAAGGTGAGTCAGGAACATGCCCTTCTGGTTGAAAAGGTAAGAGTGTTTGAGATTAATAACAAGAGGCTAAGCGAAACTGCTAACACCACAACCTTGCAGGTCTAAGAGAAGATAGACCCGATAAAGCAGCTTAGGGCCGAAATGAACGAGGTCAAAGCCTCAGCCGAGAAGCTGAGCAGCAAAATGGATCTCATGGCCTCGGAGCGAGATGCCACCAAGAAGGATTTGGCATCAACCAAAGATCAGCTCTGGGTAATGAGGGAAAAAGCCGACAAATGGTATCGACTAAATAAGGAGATCCGGGCACAACTTAACCCGGTTGTTACTGAACGGGACACTCTCGGCCAAGAATACACTGTGCTAAAGTCCAAGTTGGAGGCGGCTTCGTACAAGGCCTCTGAAGTCCAGGACATGCTGGCCCAGTATAAGAATGATGTGGACGTAGTCGAGGCCTGTGTAATAACGAAGGCCGGATATATGAAATGTCTATCTCGGAGAGAGACCCTCGAGAAGATCCAAGCTCGGGGAGTTGACCTAGCAGCCGAGATCGAGGAGGCGAACTCGAAGCCGAGGCCAGAGTGAGATATCAGCCCGATGGTTCGGGTAGCGAGTCGGACTCTGACGAGGACTAGGCAGGAAAAGCCTTAGTTTATTTTTGCTTTTTCTTTGTAGCTACATATTTTGTATTTTATGGCCGTTTTATGGCGCCTTTGTAAATACCTTTTGGTACATGTATATAAAAATTCTCTCTTCGTCTATACATTGTGTCCTTTGCTTATGTTCAAGACTTATAACTTGTGTTTTAGTCTTTAAAATATGTCATCGATGCCTTAGCATAGAATTTGACATAGCTTAGATTGTTTGTTCCCACAAAGCCTGGATGAGGCATGGGTTAAGTAACAACTCTGAGTTACTTTTACTTTAAAGGACTTGATAAAAAATGAAGTCTTTGTTAAAATATTTGAACGTTTTGACCGGACACAATTAACCCGAATGTGGCCCTTCTCATGGCCGGGTCTGAGGTAATCTTTCATAGATTAAGAAACATGTAAGGACCTTACTTTTTATGTACGGACTCAGACATCTCCGAGCCATTTAAGTTGGTCATAGCCTTTCGTGTTTGGGCTCTGCCTAGTAGGCTCGGTGCCTCCGGTATTTGGTCGCCCGAATTCTCAATCTTATTATCGGGTAGCAATCTCTGGATCGGGGAGGCCCATAGGCTTAAGGGTTTTGAACCCAATATTCACTCTAAGTAACTTAACGATAATATTGCTAGTGCAAATGTGAATCGATGAAACATAGAAGTCAAACTTCTTTTATTACTTTGAATGTAGTGTAAATAATCGAAGATACAAAAGCTATTTGTCATAGCGATAATGAGCTATATGGGCACGGTTCGTTTGACCATCTGACCCTTACAATTAATCCTAATATTCAAGCCTTGGCTTTCAATATCGAATAAAAAATACCTTCTAAATTTTGGAACTCAAGACCTTGACTTAGGGCGTGATCTCGAATACTATTGATCTGATACGGACGATCCGTAATCCCCGATCTTATACTGGTCTTCAAAACTAGAGTAGCACGCTTACTATTGCCTTATTAAAAACCTTTCCATAAAAACCACTTCAAGAAAAAACCGGTCCAAGGGAAAAAGAGTGCAACACGTGCTTTCAAACTTAATCCTCATATTTAACTTCGACTGAGTACCTGTACGGGTTAGCTCAAAGTGTAATAAACTACAAAGAAAATTGTGTTCATACCTTAGCAGTAGTACCGCATTAAGTGTGCCACATTCCAGTTGTTAGGTAGTTGTACACCGTTCCCAGACTCGAGCTAGTACGAGCCTTTCCCGATTATACTGATGACTCTGTATGGTCCTTCCTAGTTTGGGCCTAGTTTCCCATCATTCGGGTTCTTGGTATGAAGTGTAACTTTCCTCAATACCATGTCCCCGACTTGGAAGTGTGGAAGGTTTGTCCTTCGATTGTAGTATATCTCTATTCGTTGCTTTTGGGTCGCTAACCAGACTAGGGCATCTTCTCGCCTTTCGTCTGCTAAATTTAAGCTCGTGGCCATGGCCTCATCGTTTGATGTCTCTGTAGCATATTGGAACTTTAGGCTCGATTCTCTTACCTCTACCGGAATTAGGGCTTCTGCGCTGTACACTAGAGAGAACGATGTTTCACCGGTCCTGGACTTCGAAGTCGTTCTATATGCCCATAAGACCTCGAGAAAAATTTCTTTCCATTTCCCCTTTAAGTCGGTCAATCTCTTCTTCAGGTTTTGGAGTATAGTTTTGTTTGTTGATTCCTCTTTACCGTTCCTACTTGGGTGGTAGGGCGTCGATAAAATCTTTTTGATCTTGTGATCCTCAAAAACATATTAATCTTGTCGTTGATGAACTTCCTCCGTTCTCACATGTGATCTCGGCCGGTATCCCGAACCGGCATATTATATGATTCCATATGAAGTCAATGACCTCCTTTTCCCTAACTTTATCGAACGCCTGTGCTTCGACCCATTTGGAAAAATAATCGATCATAAGTAAGATGTATTATGCTTTGTCGGGTGCCCACGGCACACGACAAGGGACCGACGATGTCTATTCCCCATTTCATGAATGGCTAGGGGGAAAGGACCGGGTGAAGAATTTCCCCCGGTTGATAGATCATCGGGGCATGCCTCTGACATTCGTTACACTTTTGAATGGAGTCTTTTATGTGTTTTTCCATCTCATTCCAGTAATAACTGGCTCTGATCAATTTTCGAACCAAGGACTCTGCTCCCGAATGGTTCCCACAAGTACCCTCGTGCACTTCTCTCATCATGTAGTCGGTTTTCCCCAGACCCTAAGCACCTTGATAATGGTCCGAAAAATGATCTTCGGTATAGTTTTCCACCAACCAGACCTCGGTTGCTAGGTCCTTGGTCGCTTCTCCTGTCGTTCCTGGCTAGGTGGCGACCAGGTCTGTTTCCCCTTCTATCCGAGTTATATGGCTGATACCGATCTCGGACCGACCTTGGCTCTTGGTCCATAGTTCTTTTAGTTCTGTTGTTCTCTTTATTAGGGTAAACAGACCTCAAGGGGGGGCCCAGCTGGTCGTCCTCGACTCTGATCTTTGACTGATACCTGTTATGAACATCGGCCCAGGTAACCGCCAGGTACTCTACCAAGTTTTGCTTTAATTGTTGAGAAGTAATGGAACTTCGGGGGTTGAGCCCTTAAGTGAATGCCTGAACGGCCCAATCATCTGTGACCGGGGGCAGGTCCATCCGTTCAATTTGGAACCTCGATAAAAATTCCCTAAGCATCTCGTTGTCTCTTTGCTTGACTTTGAAGAGGTCCGATTTCCTCGTCTCGACCTTGATAGCGCCGGCATGGGATTTAACGAAGGCATCTGCAAGCATAGCAAATGAATCAATAGAATTCGGAGGTAAGTTATGGTACCATATCATTTCCCCTTTGGATAAGGTTTCCCCAAATTTCTTCAACAACACCAACTCGATCTCATCGTCTTCTAGGTCGTTGCCTTTTATTGCGCACGTGTAGGAGGTTACATGCTCATTTGGATCTGTGTTTCCATTGTATTTGGGAATATCGGGCATCCGAAATCTCTTTGGAATTGGCTTCGGTTCCGCACTCCGGGGGGGAAGGTTTTTGAATGAATCTTTTAGAATCCATCCCTTTCAATATTGGAGGCGCTCCAGGGATCTGATCGACCCTCAAATTATAAGTTTCCACCTTCTTGTCATTTGCATCTATCTTCTTTTCACCAGACTCCACTCACTTTGTTAGTGCTTCGAGCATTTTCAGCACCTCAAAAGTTTCTCCGAGTCCCAACACATCCGGTTCTATGATAATGTTTTCATCTTTTCGGGCGTTTCCTCTAACCCGCTCGGGTTCGGTCCTATTCTGGGTGTTATTTTGAGTTTGTAGCTATACTATTGCCATTTTCTGAGTTTATAGCATTTTAAAAATCAATCGTAATCTAATTCCATCACATTTCACTTCGTGTGCTTCTTGAGCCGATGGCCGGGGTGCCCCGCGAATGCTATTTGCGGGATCAGTTGGCAGGTTGATGTTGATGGTAACTTGTGAGTTAGCATCGATCGAATCAGTAATTGGATCACCATTGGGATCAACAGGGGGTACGTCATTTCTTGGTACCACGTTATTATTTTCACCGTGGTGGCCTGACTCGGCGTCAACGTTCAAATGAGCAGACTGAGGGTTTGACATTTTAAATAAACCTGAAATCAAACTTCAAAGAGCAAGTGTAAAATAGAATGTGTTATGGAGATTCGTATTAAATCACCACTATTATCTTTTGCTCCACGGTGGGCACCAAATTATTTACCTTTAAATGAGTAACAATTGAATTTATGTGCGGTTTAAAGGATATGTGATTTAATTTAACACGAATGAACTAAGAATAATAAATAATTGAATTAAAGGAAAACACAACAATCAAACCAAATGTGATGGATGACTAAGTCTAGCTTTGCAATGGGTGTTTGGAAATCGATTCTGATCCAGCCCTCATTAAACATTGAGGGCGGGGGAGATTTGTGTCGTAATATCCGATTGAGGGCGGATATTTCAGCCCCTCGCTTATCTTGTTATAAGGCCCCGTAAAATTTCACCTAAAATCTAGGGTTTCGTGGTGCCGAGATAGGCTAATGTATTTGAGGGTTGTAGAAAATCTTCGCGACGAGCTTGCTTTCCGCAGTACGAACTTTTTGGGTTGAATAGAGCATTGGGGAGTTGAGGAAAACTAGTTGCAGAACAGGGCATTTTCTGCGGTCCATTATGTGACCGCAGAACTGATCTACGAACCATAGAACTGATCTGCGGACCGCAGATCCGCCGCAGAGTGAAGCAAAGAAATGGGCCAATTTTGGAGGTTGTTTGCGATCAACTATGCGACCGCATAATCGTTTTGCAGAACGCACATCCATCGCAGAACCAGCATGAAGATTTCTGGAGGGAGATTCTGCAGTCCATTCTGCGGCCGCACAATTGATATGTGGACCGCAGACCTGGCCGCAGACTGGACCAGACCAGCCCAGTTTTTGGGACCGTTTCTGCGGACCAGTTTGCGAGCTGCAGACCTGATCTGCGGTGCACTCTGTGACCGCAGAGTGGAGTCGGAGGGACCATTTCTGGTTTTAAAACCCGACCCCATTTTTATAAAACAACCTTAGGGGTCATTTTAGAAGGTTCAAACTGATACTTTAGAGAGGGGGATAGTGGTCTAGAGTGAGAAGAAGGATTCCTAAGCTATTTGTTCATCGATCTTTGCTCAAGTCCGGAAAAATTCACAAGGATAACTCACAAGTTCTTCATCCAAGAGGTAAGATTCTAGCTCTAGCCTTCAATTCCGAAATTTGGGTTGGGAATAGGTAATGGGGAAGAAGGTTATGAGAACAAGAGTTGCTATTTATGCATGCATGTACTAATAAAGGTAGTAGGAATGTTGTGGAGTATTTGGGGGTGGCCTATTGAAGTGGGGATTGATTGTGGGGATAAAGGAATCCACCATTGAAGGACTTTGAAACTTTAATGCACGCCTAGTTCTTGATAAAATGCTCAAATGAGCTGAACCCCCGAGAATCTTCCTAATTATAGTTTAAGTTTGTCGTGTCTCTAATTAGATTGAAGTCGCTAGGAGTTTTGGAACGTTGTAGTAAATCAAAGAAAGCTCAAGCAAGGTATGTTTGTCATGCCCCAAAATCGGGGAGCGCGACCGGTGCTCAACCAAGTGAACCCGGCCGAGCAAGCCTGTTAAATTTCCTTCTACCCAACTCATCCATGGATAAAGATAATACATAATTTCGTTAATTAGACAATAAGGTGATCATGTCTACAATACCAATTCATTACTATTAGTTACCTTATTTAATACGTCTCAAAACACACACACACCTTCATGGTTCAAAGTGGAACAAGTGATTTAATCACAACACAACTTGTTTAACATTCCCAACACCCATACACAACCCACACTTAGTCTACGGAGCCTCTAAAAATACCAAAGAGTACAATGATAGTGCCGGCAACAAGGCTCTGGCTATACCTCAAAACACGTAAGAAACAAAAGATGCACAACCCTGGAATGAGATGGGGCTCACCAAGTCAGCTGGGAAGAATGAGCACTGCTATCACTGGTCAGAATCCCCCGCTGTGGAACCACCTGAATCCATTAAAGATGCAGCGCCCCCGGCAAAAGGGACGTTAGTACATATCGAATTGTACTAGTATGAAAACCAAACACCAATTTAAGAACTTAGAAATATAGTATGAATATGATGAATCAAGGCGGCAATAGATTGCATAGATAGCCGTTTAAACCAAAGCAAGCTTATCAAGAGTTGTCATTAACATTTATAGAACTTAAGATGAGATCCTCTGTAGTCATTTTCACACAAAGCGGCTCCGCCGCCTCACCCCAATGTATGCAGGTGGAGGTGTAAGCACAATACCAAAACTCTACTCAAGCGGCCCCGCCGCCTCACCCCAATGTATGCGGGTGGAGATGTAAACACAATACCCATTTCATACAAAGCGGCCATGCCGCCTCACCCCAATATATGCGAGTGGAAATGCATCAACGATACCAATACCTACACAAAGCGGCCATGCCGCCTCACCCCAATATATATATATATATATATATATATATATATATATATATATATATATATATATATATATATATATATATATATATATATATATATAAGTTGTGGGTGGTGGTGCAACAACAATACCAAAACCATACACAAAGCGGCATTGCCGCCTCACCCCAATATATGCTGGTGGAGGTGTAATCTCGATTCACAATCTCTTCACAATTTAGTATAATAATTTTCACATAAATCACGACTTGGAATCATAACATGTAGATACACAATCCATAGTTTTGAACACATCCTCAATTTATAATACAATATGATAAGGCCATTTGAAACACGAATTGAACATATATCTTTGTCACAAAACTTATTCGGAATACTCGATTTGTAATAAATATCTTGGAACTTACAAGGATATTGGGGTTCCAATTCTTAAAGAAGAGTTTAGCCAACATACCTCAATTGAGCTTCTTTAAACTCTAAAATATTTCGAAAATCTTAGCAACTTCAATCTATTTTAGAGATATAAAAAGTTGAACCAAAATTAGGAAGATTATCATGGTTCTAGCTTATTTGAGCATTTTATCAAACACTAGGTGTGCATTAAGGTATCAAAGTCCTTTTATGGAGGATTCCATCACCCCATAACCTATTCTTTATCATTTTTAGCTCAATAATTTTTCCTACACCCTTTGATAACACATGCATGCAAAATAACCAACTCCCATACCCAAGAATCATTTTACTAATTACCCAATTCTAGATAAAATTCGAGATTGAGGGTTAGGGTGTAGAATCTTACCTCAATGATGAAGACCTAGTGAGTTTTCCTTGTTAATCTTCAAAGATTTGAGCAAGAAATGAAGGACAATTTGTTGAAGATCACTCTCTCACTCTAGGGCACTCTCTCACTCTCAAAATATCAGGTTTTAGCTCCGAAACAGGATATGCGGTCGCATATGCGATCGCAGAATAGATATGTGGTCCGCATATCGGCCGCACAATTTGGTGCCAAAAACTGAAAAAACTTTGCATGGGTCTGCTTCTCTATGCGACCCGCAGACCTATTCTACGGTCGCATAATGAACTGCAGAACAGTTATGCGGTCGCATAATCGATCACATAATGGCATCCATCCCAGCCCATACCTGCCTCACTCTGCGGCCATTATGCGGCCCGCAGAGTGATTCTGCGGTCGCATAATGGACCGCAGAAATGCATTTCACTGCCAAAAATTTTCCTTTACTCCTCAATGCATTGTTCGACCCAAAAAGTCCGAGCTGTCTACAATCCTCAAACACGTAAGCCTAGTCCGGTACCATGAAACATTATCTTTCCTTTGTGAAATTTTACGGGGCCTTATATTCTCCCCCACTTAGGATCATTCTTCCTCGAATGAGGGACAAAAATCTATTATTAGCATCAAATGTGGCCCAACTGTTAATTCACACTCACTAGTAGTTTCAAAATTTGGCTAACTCCCTAAATTTCAAAAAATTTCGCCAGAGTCTCCCTTGTAACTGGGCCTATCCACCTGCCAGAGAACCCCAGAAACACATCCTAACAGCATATACATAATCCCACGACGTAACATAACACAAAACAACACCAATTGTGGACTCACATACAATATATTTAGAAAGAAGCACATTTACATTAACTGAACAAGTGATACAAGAATCCATAGGCGACAGTTTTATAGAAAGGTTACATAGCTTATACAAACAAGTAAGGATACTTCTCTTTCATCTCTTCCTCGGCCTCCCAAGTAGCCTCTTCAACCTACTGGTTTTGCCACAACACCTTCACGGAGGAAATTTCTTTATTCCTCAACTTTCGGACTTGCCTATCAAGAATGGCAACTGGAATTTCTTCATACGGCAGTTTTTCATTAACTTCAATGGTCTCAACTGGCGCAATAGCTAACGGATCTCCAATTACCTTCTTCAACATAGACACATGGAATACCGGGTGCACTAATGACATCTCAGGTGGTAGCTCAAGCTTGTACGCCACCTCACCGATCCTCTGAATGATTTTGTACGGTCCGACATACCTCGGACTCAATTTCTCTTTCTTACCAAATTGCATTACACCCTTCATGGGGGAAACCTTCAAGAATGCCCAATCATCTTCTTTGAACTCCAAATCCCTACGACGAACATCCGAATAGGACTTCTGACGGCTCTAAGCAGTCTTCAACTGCTCCTTAATGATCTTAACTTTTTCTATAGCCTGATGCACGAGGTCTGTCCCTATCAACTCTGCTTCCCCAATTTCAAACCACCCAATGAGAGATCTATATCTCCTACCATATAAAGCCTCGAAGGTGCCATCTAAATGCTAGGAAGATAACTATTGTTGTAGGCAAATTCTATGAGTGGCAAATGATCATCCCAGCTACCTTTGAAGTTTAGAACCCAAGCACGCAACATATCCTCAAGCGACTGAATAGTTCGCTCTGCCTACCCATCAGTATGCTGCGGGTGAAAGGTTGTACTAAGATTCACTTGAGTACCCAAACCTTACTTCTCAATGCATTGTTCGACCCAAAAAGTCCGAGATGCGGCTCACAAGCTCGCCGCGAAGAATTTCTACAATCCTCAAACACGTAAGCCTAGTCCGGCACCATGAAACATTATCTTTCATTTGCGAAATTTTACGGGGCCTTACAATGTTTGCTAAACTCCTCTTGTAGAATCGATTTCCATGATGTCCTAGTAAGTTGCGATCATGATTGGCTCAATTTCTTATGTTTCATGTTCCGAGTCCTTCCTAATAGATTTGATTATTCAAAAATAAGTGTTGTGTTGAAAGATGTATGTACCCAAAATGTGCTCCAAATGTTCCTATCATATCATGATTCCCTCCGAGAATGTAATCTAGTAGGATCAATGTATCAAAGGTGTTGTGATTTTAAAAAACCATGTTTCAATTGCAAGCTAGCATGCCTAATCGTGGTAGAGAAACTCAATGTGCTTAAGACTCTTGTTTGCCCATATGTGTACTTAAAGTCTTGATTTAAAAATTCTCTTATTGATGATAATCCATGGTAACGCTTGAAAGTTATAGGGGTGAGTATGAAATGTGGAATACGGCCGACGTGCCAAGAATTGATATTACAATTGTGACCCCTAATGCCAATGAAATGGAAAGATGGGTGAAAGTGTCACGCCCCAAACTCGGGGAGCGTGACCGACACTTAACCGAGAGAACCCGGCCAAGCAAGCCTGTTAGATTTTCTTCTACCCAAACTCATCCATGAATAAAGAGGAGATGTACTCCATTAATCAAACACTAAAAAGATTTTTATTAACAACTTCTTTTTCATTCCCATTAGCAGCTTCATTCATAATTTCCAAAATATTATGAGTTTATAGAATTAATGAAAAACATGATTTCCAAATACCAACATTTCTAGTTCAATTTCCAACATCAACCACAACCCACAACCTGTCTACGAAGCCTCTAAGTACAATACAAGAGTAATATGGAAATGCCGGCAACAAGGCCCCGGCTATACGTCAAAATACAGTACATGAGAAACAAAAGATACATGACCCCGAAATGAAGTGGGGCTCACCAAATAAGCTGAAAAGAGTGTACTGCTATCACTGATCAATGCCACCTGATGTAGAACCACCTGCATCCATTAAAGATGCAGTGCCCTCGGCAAAAGGGACGTTAGTACTGTCGAATAGCACTAGTATATATAGCTAAAAGTCCTCTTTCAAAATAGAATACCCATATAAGAAAAGGCAACACATAGAAACAGCAAGCCACAATCAACAATATCCAAATATCCAGTTAAAACACAATAATTTTCAAAATACGAACTTCATACACAATTTTGGTTGGGAGATCATTAGCACTGATATACCACCATCTTTGTTAGCACGGAGTCCAATCATGCCCGATCGGCTAGGACATCTCCCCACGAACAATGTGGTTTGACATGTGATACGAAAGAAAGTTGTTACCAAGAGTAGTGCCACCATGTGCGCAACATGGCGTCCGATCTCCACCCGATCAGCCAGGCCGCCTCCCCACATATGACGTGTGGGTTGACTTTTTCCAATCCACAATTGTTACAAGTTTCATCCCAATTAAGGGGAATAATATCACAATTTCTCCAATGTTTCAATTTCATCCCAAATAAGGGAAATAATCACAATCCACCCTTACACCGGCACGTGTAGTTTCAGGTGAGGGCCTTATGACCCACCCTTCCTCGATTTTGCTAACGATGCTCCCAAAAATATTTTTGATTTGATTTGCACACAGAGGTAACATAAATATAATTGTACTCACCTCAACATCTTTCACATTGTATAAATTCTCATTAGTATTTCCGGTCATTCACAACGATAATATTTTCTTGGCTCATTTGGCCATTCACAAGATTCTTTATTCCTGGCACGATGGCCATATTTCATATTCCACACTTTCACCTCTTTCAATTTCAAAGATCACCATCAAATATCAACATATATAATATTCCGAAAATCACAACTTCAAGTTCATTAGAAATGAACAATTTAAGCACAATTGATTTCTTTCCGAGAAATGGAGTAAAATAATTGGCAATTGATGTGCAAGTTAAAATCATCAACAAGTAACATACCATTTATTCTTGAAATATTTTCCCCCAAAAAGGGCAATACACAATTTTCATTCACGAATATGTAAGAATGCAAAATACATTGAAAATACTCACAAATCATAGTATTTGTTAAAACAGCCACATATGGCATGACTTGAGTACAAAAGCTTTTAGGCAATTCTATTTTCGAAGACATTTTAAAGCAGTTGAGTCGATGCTCATTTCATAATCTTTATCACATATTCTCATTTCATTGGCACCACTAGCCACAACTATAACTTAAATTCTTGGCACGTTGGCCACACTCTATATCCCCAATTCACTTATTTCACTTCCAACTATCTTTATAGATTATCAACAATAAGATATTTCCAATCAAGACTTTAGGTACACATATGAGCAATTAAGAGTCTAAAGAATATTGAGATTTTCTCACACAATTTGGCATCATAACCTTCATTTGGAACACGACTCAAAGACATAGCATTTTAATACACATATCATTCTTGAACACATTCCCAAAGGATAACATAATGTGATAGGAACATTGGGAACAAGTTTTGATTACACAATTCTCATCACTTTGCTTATTCGGGCAATTGAATTTATTGGGAACAACTCGGAACATAGAATAAGGAACTTGAGACAACCATACTTGGAACTTACGGGAACATCATGGAATTCAATTCTAAGAGAGAAAGTTTAGCCAACATACCTCGCTTTGAGCTTTCCTTAAATTACTACAACGTTCCAGAAATTCTAGCAATCCCAATCTATTTTGAGACATAACAAAATTGAACCATAATTAGGAAGATATTCATGGTCTCAGCTCATTTGAGCATTTTATCAAACACTAGGTGTGCAAATTTAACTACAAGGTTCTTCTACAAGATTTCCTTCACTCCACAACCCAATCTTTACTTATTTGAGCTCAACAATCTTTCCACAAGCCTTATTAGTACAAACATGTATAAATAATACTCTTACACCGAAGAATCATACTCCCAATCACCCATCTTTTACCCCAAACTCGAAATTGAAGACTAGGGGGTTTGAATCTTACCTCTTAGATGAAGATCTTGTGATTGGCTTCCTTGATTCTTGAATATTGGTGCAAGATTGGATGATTAGAATATTAGGTTTCCTCCTTCTCTCTCTAAAATGCTCTTACCTCTCTCTAAAACCCTCAGAAAAATACCCCAAAATAAGCCCCAAAGGCTATTTATCAAAATGGGGTCAGGTTATGAAAATAGAAAAATTAACATTCTAAAATCAGATCGCGGTCACATAATGGACCGCAGAATGGGTATGCGGGTCGCACAATGCACCGCAAAATTGATGCCCAGAACTGAGCTGCGCTGGCCAGGTCTGCGACAAGTTTTGCGGTCACATAACCACTTCTGCGATCACATAATTGTTCTGCGGTCGCAAAATTGACCGCAGAATCGCATTCCGCCAGCTTTTGGTAATTTGGTCATAACTTCTTGTAGGACTCTCTCTAAAACCCTCAGAAAAATACCCCAAAATAAGCCCCAAAGGCTATTTATCAAAATGGGGTCAGGTTATGAAAATAGAAAAATTAACATTCTAAAATCAGATCGCGGTCACATAATGGACCGCAGAATGGGTATGCGGGTCGCACAATGCACCGCAAAATTGATGCCCAGAACTGAGCTGCGCTGGCCAGGTCTGCGACAAGTTTTGCGGTCACATAACCACTTCTGCGATCACATAATTGTTCTACGGTTGCAAAATTGACCGCAAAATCGCATTCCGCCAGCCTTTGGTAATTTGGTCATAACTTCTTGTAGGAGTGTCCAAATGACAAACGGTTTGAAGTATTAGAAACTAGACTCGACGATCTTTCATTTGATAGTATATATATATATATATAGATATGCTTGTCTAAATTTGGGTCTTGTGCGTATTTATTTGAAACTTTAGTCTATCATGTAATTTCCAACTTGACTTGGACTTGGGGCTCTCCTTAGACCCCACATCACTTATAATATTCCTCGTACACTTATTATCATATCCAATTGATATCCATCATATTAATAGTTCTCGTCTATACACAAAATAATATAATTAGCGCACATCAACTTTCTTAATAGCGCTTAAGTACTTCGAAATTTTTCGGGGTGTTACAGAAATATTATGAAATGAGCTGTAAATCCTTTAAATAATAAATGTTTTGGGAGTATCGTTTAGTCATCGAGGAAGGGTAGGTCAAAATGACCTAACCCCGAAACAACACGTGTCGGTGTAGGAGTGATTGAGGGGTAAATCCTTGTGTTTATGTGATGAGATTGTTTTCCCTTATATGGGATGAGATTGTTGTGTTGAGATATTTCCCCTTAAATGGGATGAGATTACTGCTAGCAAGATGTGATGTGATGTGATGTCAACCCACACGACATTGTGGTGAGATGGCTTAGCCGATCGGGCTGAGATCAGATTCCATGCAGCGCATATGGTGGTGTCTTGAGTGGATGTCTCGAGGTGAGATGGCTTAGCCGATCGGACTGAGATCGGACTCTGTGCTAAAAGTACGGTGGTATATCAGTACTAAAGATCTCCCAACTTAAAAATATTGAAACTTACTTGAAATTTACTTTTCTCCTAACTTGACCCATTGATAATGTTTGAGGCTCTTACTGATTTCATGTTTCCTTTTCCTTTTACTGTTACTTGTTCTATTGAGAGGGTGTTTAGTTTTACATACTAGTACTATTCCATATGTACTAACGTCCTCGTTGCCGGGGGCGCTGTATCTTTTCCATACCAGGTGGTATTGATCAGTGATAGCAACACACCCTCTCCTCAGTTGACTTGGTGAGCCCCATTTCATTTCGGGGTCGTGTATCTCTTGTCCTCTATGTAAATTGTTTTGAGGTATAGCCGGAGCCTTGTTGTCGGCACCATCATGCTACTCTTTTATATCTATTAGAGGCTTCGTAGACATAGCGTGGGTGGTACCTTTGTTTTGGAAAGTCAAATTA